>NW_015622149.1:0-143412 GCF_000836295.1 Verruconis gallopava
CAGTTTTGTAAAGTAAGTAAAACAAAATATATATCTTCAATATATAAGTTTTCTTCTATATAAATCTTACTAAGCTTCCGCCCTCCAATAGCATAGCTTAACAAGAATAATATAAACTTTAAGAGTATAAGAATATATTTAAATTAACTACTAGATAAAATAGATAGTTGAATTATAGAGAGCTATAATAAAAGTAGGGATAGGATATTTTTATAGATATAAGAAATTTAGTAATTATTCTGATTATAAATAATTAGACTAATTATAGGCTGTATTCTTGATTTGTCTATTTCCTTTAGGCGAATCACAACCCTTCGCTTATGTGAGTCGATCACCTTGATCATAAATAATCAATATAATCGCTTCTTTACGTGATTCCCATGTTACTCTGTAACAAAATAGCAGACGGCGTTTGTTGGATTTAAGTGCGCAACTCTGCTCTTTTTGCATTCATCTTCAACAATTCGCTGTGAACAATGGTGGAATTCGTTTTGCTCAAGAGTCGCCAGGAAAATTGGGGCCATGGGCGCAGCCTGCAAGGCTATCGAGATTTGACGCAAACGAAGTCTAACGCTTTTATGATTGGAGTACGGTGTGACTACGGTCCACAATCCATAGTCGAGCATCAGCACTTGATTCTATGCTATCGGTACGTACCGCAATGCTGTAAACATGAAATCTACGGCGCCTTCGCTACAGTAATAAATCAACAATGCCGTTAATTCTACCCGTGCGGGTGGCGTTTAGCAATTGCAGTTTGACTTGCGCTATATGCCTACCCGCGCTCGCTCCCTCGAAGTCGTACGGCCTGACCATATTTCTGTAGTTTCGTAATGAGCTGATCGCCTTGTTTCAACACATCGTTATACTGCTTGTTTTTATCGTCTGGTCGGTTTGTTTCAATGATCTCATTGACACGATCAATTCTACAGGAGACGCGATCGGTGGCAATGAAATTGCTCAAATCCCTGGATAGACGTTAGCGACCCTCAGCACAATGATACAGGCTAAAATATACTTGTCCAAGAATTCCACGCTAACTCCAAAGTCCGTTGCCATACTTCTCAATCCTACGACACGATATGACTGCAAAAGCTGTTGGTAGCCACGTAATCGCATCTCGCGCACATACCAGTGCCTATGCTCGTAAAGATACCGATCCTGACTGAGGAACCTTTCTTCTACGGTCCCAAGCGCTACGAAGAATGAGCGGTAGTTACCAGCATATAAGCTATTGACCAGGCTTGCCAGCGGCATGAAATCAACGTCCATTTCAGTTTCGTTTGCCTTGTCTGTGCCGATTGCCGTGAGATTTACAGCCGTAGGTGCGGGTGTAGAGGTACTCAACACATCTCCCATCTCTTCATCACCAGCTGCAGGACCAGCGGACATTGCACCGGTGAGGGCAGAGAGCTTGTCTTCACCTTCGCCAAGGATAGCTTTGATTTCTGGAGCGTCTACGACCTTGGCCTTGAAGTCCACCCTCTTGAGTGCTACGGAACCAGCGAGCACAGCATACACAACTAGACTTGAATAGTTGCAAAGTTCATAACTGGTAAAAGTGGACAAGCTGTCAAGAAGCAGAGGCGCGGCGATATTGTAAGAGCGGACGGTCAACGAGTGCAAACCGGTATAGGCCTTAAGCCTGTTGCGGCGATCCCAGTCTCCACCACTTTCGACAAGGGCGGATGCCCTCTCAATGGCCCTTTTGGTAAAGATGCGATCGTTGAAAAAGAGACCTATGCGAACGAGAGCGAGGACAATATCAATCTTGGTGCCTAAGATGCTTGTCTTTTCGAAGACAGCTTCGTATGCGGCTATTGCCTTATCCTGTTTGTCACATCAGAATTTAATTACAAATTTGGAAATATTGAAATCTGTTGCATATGCACCTTGTCGCCAATTTTTGTGTAGTACTCAGCCCGTTTCCCCCGTGCAGTCTGTATCTCGGTTTCGCCAGCTTTTTCGACGGCCTCATCCTCCTCCCGCTGAATTTTTTTCAGCTCTTCTTCATTCTCCTCCTGAAGCTCCTCAAAAAGGACGTCGTCCCAGTTCAAGTTGATACCAGCTTCCCAACTGGGTCTTCTGGTTGCCAGCATCTGCGTTGCAGAGCTGCTCGTTCGTCTTAGTATCTGCTTGGGTGCATCTGTCGTACCCTCACTGGAGACATTCAACACGCCTTCGGTAGGATGTGCAAGGTACCGATATAATGGAGCCATTCGTTGCTCTTCGATGGCATTTTTGAGTGCTGCTAGTGAAGTCTGGCGGGAACGCGACGACGCGTGCGGGTTGGTAATGGTAAAGATATGTTGTGCAAGTGAGAGATCGGGATATTTAACAAACTGTGGCTCGCCCATGATGAGGATGGACAGAAGAGTGCGGTGAAGGAAAGGTATTGTACAGATTTATGAGTTCGGTGTGAGACTTCAGATTGGCTGATACTGCACCTGACGCTAGGTGTGGATAGTGTTCGTGCTGGAGTCATGGGGATTCTTGGACACGAGCTTTGACATCCTATTTACGTCCTCAGGCTGCAACATGCGACGCACCTTTCCTGACGCCTCTGGTGCCTCTCGACCTCTTCCTATCAATTTTGAACGTCTTCAATTATGTTTTAATTGAACAAATCAAATCTGGAAGTTCTATATGTTCACTAGTTCTATGAAGACACTACACTTTTTTACATGATGTGCAAGGCACTGAACTCAAATAACTCGGATTTCGCCTAGTAAGAGGTTCTTTTTCCCATCATCAGCCTCACATGGTCGTAATGCAAACATGCCGTGAACGATTGAGCCGTGTCTTCATTTGAAAACCATATGTTGATTTCGATTCGTTTCATAATATGCCTCACTCTGGCGGATTTCGACTTGTGTGGATCCATTCATTTGTCCGGAAAACGAAGTCCATATCAAGAGTATTAGCACGCTCTTTAAGAGCATTTCGAAAGTAAAAATGACTTAAAACTGATATGTTGCGTTAGCAATGGATACCCATTGGAGGCACTGTATTCAGTGTGTGTATATATCACAAGACTAGAGACCAATTTTTGGACCGGAACACCTATAGCCTAATACGGTAGCCAGATGAGAGTTTCGCGGAGTACGTTAGTCGAGCAGTCGAATTCGGAATTCCACGCCTAACTATCCGACCGCTCAACAAGAAGTCAAAACCACGCTCTGCTTTCGTGGGTTTCACAATTTGTGGACTTGGTCAATTTACTGCCATCCTACTGAATCATCGTTTTTATTACGCTATTTTGCCTTGCCCATCATGACAACTTCTATGGACTTGCGTTCCATTTTCCCTTTCGATAATGGGCAAGAGCATCCAGATTTCATGAAATATACTATTGACAGTGGTAAGCCCATGAAGGTTATTAATATTGGTGCAAGATATACTGGCGTTGTGGCATGCATTAGAATCCCCCGCAAATTCGCGAACATTGAGTTTAAATGCTACGAAAAGAATCACGATGTTGACGGCACTTGGCTGGATAATACGTATCCTGGTGTTGCCTACGACGTGTAAGCAATACACTCTGGTTCCTTCAAGCAAGTGTGCTGAAGGGACGATAGACCATCCCACGAGTATCAGACTGCATTCGAAACGAACCCAAATTGGACGCAGTGCTATTCTACAGGTAATGAGATTTGGAAATATTTCAAACATATTGCAGTCAAGTATGATGCGGAAAAATATATCACGTTTAACACGAAGATGATTGAAGGTCGTTGGCAGGGGGACAAAAAATTGTGGAAAATAACACTCAAGAATGTCAAAACTGGAGAGGTTTTCACTGACGTATGCAATGTGCTTTTTGGATGCGTTGGTAACCTCAACAGACCGCACCTTGCCGACATTCCAGGTCGAGATACATTCAAAGGAAGCTTGATCCATCCCGCTCGGTGGAATCACAATGTTGACATCAAAGGTAAAAAGGTGGCTGTCATTGTCAATGGTAGTTCTGCTCTTCAAATAATCCCCACAATCTACTAGCACGTTGAGAGTCTGGACAATTATGTTCGTTCTCGTACATGAATCACTTCTGGCTTCGGTGGCGACCTTGTTCCAGTTGAAGGTGTACACGAGACGCGTGGGGCAGGAGGTGTGAATTTCAGATATTCTGATGAAGACACAGCCAAGTTTCAAAACAAAAAAGAGTACTATAAGAGCTATGAACGCACTTTAAGAGATGCGTTGGCATGCCTCCACTTGATCACATTCAAGGGATCACCGCTCGCGATGGGAGCACAGAAGGCTACAGCTGAGATGATGCGTTTAAAGAGCGTGAAGGACCCTTCTGTTGCAGAAGCAATTATACCTGATTGGGCAATTGGATGCAGAAGACTTACGCCAGGGACGCCGTATATCGAGGCACTCTGCGAAGAAAAGCGTCAACTGATCAAGGAACCTATAGAGTGCTTTGATGCATCTGGGATCATAACCAAGGAGGGAACCCATCGGCGATACGACGTCATAATACTTGCCAGTGGCTACGAGATTACATACCAAGACTTTCCATTGTACGGGAGAAATGGTGTCAACCTCAACGATATATTTGAGCAGGCGCCTGAATCCTATTTGGGAGTTTGTCCGCCTGAGATGCCCAGTACGCAATCTTTTGTTTAATTTGGTTCTTTACTAACAGTAGGAGCAAGAATACTGCGTCCCGGTTGCTCCTACGGGATTGTGACAACAGGCACCTTCCTCCCTGTCTTGGAATACGCCACTACCTTTGTAATGTCTTGTATTGAAAAGATGCAACGCGAGCGCATTAATTCGATGATACCTAAGCTTAAGGCCATAAAAGCATATTCGAGGCAATGTCAAAGATAATTTCAGGAAACAGTCTATAGTGATCAATGTCGTACTTGGATGCGTGGATGCAAAACTGACCCTGATCGTATCATTGCCATCTATCCGGGAAGTGACTTACACTTTCGCAAAGTTCTTGGAAATCCAAGATGGGAGGACTTCGACTACGAGCTGATGGATGAGGAGGAGCCTTTCGCGTTCTTTGGAAATGGAATGACTGAGCAAGATATGGACATGAAGGGGAACTTTGCACCGTACATGGATATCGAGGCTGAATATCCTGAGTTACGAGAATTCTTTGGAAAAGAGGAGAATACGAAAGAACATGCTAGTCTGAAATCTGCAGTGATATCCAGTGATAACGCGGATCCAAAAAAGATGCTAGAAACGGATGGGATCATGACCACACAGATTGACTTCATTAAAAGTTCGCACAGTGGCATAAATTTCCTGCAATAAGTTGATATCGAGATAAGGATTTTAATTGGTGTCTCGCATTGAAGAGCATATTTAACTCTATATTTCAATAACGTCGTGTCATTCTGCTTGCTTGGATGTTTAATAATCTCTTCGTATGCTTACTATTGCGACGCTTGAATGTGTCCAAATCTTTTGTTAATAGGCTTTTGGTCTGTTAGCCATAAATATATTTCCAAATGTGTATCCGTCATAAAATGTTGGTTTCCCCCCGGATTCGGCAATTGCTATGGTAGTTAATTTGAAGAGACACAAAAAAAAATTGCAGACTGAACACATAGATAGCAAGAATCGGTAAATATACTCTTAAATTTCTCTGAAGACGGCGTTGCACTTATCAGTTGAACGAGTAGAGGATGATTTCTCCGTATATATCCTATTTACATGGGACTTTCAAAATGATATCTAGCATCGCTAATTTGAACTCATTTTCCCCACGCCAAACATGCCTAGATTGAATATATGAATATTTCATAATCCACTTAGAATAGTGTGGTTTTCTGGGCTGCCAGATTTTCTCATCGCTTTTCTAAAAGTATTCGAACCAAGTGTTCATACTAATTTAGCCATGAATGCAGAGACCTTCGATCTAAAATTAATGCGAGTATGCGTTGTGTTTTAGGTGACCATATACTCAAGGCCAAATATATTCGGTAATGATAAAGTGGTCATCTTTCTCTCCAAAACTTACGAGACGCAGTAGGTAGCGAAAGGTATATGTGGATTCCTAGCCTTAAGAAATTGGACGAACGGGACATCTTCCTTGTAATGAGTGCGGGATTTTGTTGCTTCCAAAAGTTGACAAAATTTGAGCCAGCTCAAAAGGCGTTCAACCATGACTAAGGCCGGCGAAAATGCCGTATATGTTCATAATTTGTGCTGTACACGGAGATACGCACAGAACTTCATACCACCAAAGATCAGAATCAGGCAGCATGTGTCCATGCTGTTTAATAGATGAGCGATCTACTAAGATCGTATAAATGCAAAGTCTACGACGAGTTCAGCAAACGGCTTTCACGTCATTTCGGAGACTTTCCATGGCCTTAGAGGGGTGTTTGTCACGTAAATGCCTCACCGGAAACAACTGGAATAAGTATGAAGAAATTCACGGGCAGGTATGTGTACTTTCTCTGAATTTCATATTGGATTCATCGGGTCATGGAATGGTATCATGCAGCTATATTAGGACCTTGCCATGCACAGCTTTAAGTCCTCCAGAAGCAATGATAAACTGGGAGGATCGCAGCTTCTCAATAATCCTTCGTCCGATGTATGAGTGGCAATACGCTATTAAAATTGCGCTAGCCATCATACTTTCGGCGACTACTCAAATATCTATGATTTACTGAGAAATTCAGCGGCTCTTGTTGAAACACTGTCCCCCCTGGCGCTTTCACACGAATTTATCATCACATTTACCAGTAGCTTGTATCTAGAGCGGGCGACGCAAGAATTAATTTGAGAGCCCAGTGAGTCTTTTACTAATCTATACTCCAAATTTGAAGAAAATTCTGTGATTTTTGACAGTCCATATTATTTTCACAAATGTGGTCAGTATTCGAAAAAATAAAGTCGCCAAGGAAGCGAACTCAGCCGTGAGATAGAGTAAAATCAAGGATACTTTAATCTACAGACGTGTGGAATTATGTTTTATATTTTGAACGATCCACGAAATGAATCTGACGATATGTCCATCTCATTTCGCGTATACACAACAAAATGTTCAAGAGGACGAGAAGCAACCAAGACGACGCACGTTTAGATCGCCTTGTAATTTCACAAAAGTGTTTGGCCCTGAGGCTGAAACATGAATATCAGATGCTTCTAAATGCCAAGCTACAAGTTTACAGACCTTTCCTCATTCATGACTAGATCCGTCTTGTAAAAGTTGAATGTTTCAGCAACTATACACCAATTCCACTTGTACTCGTTGCCGTACACAAATTATGCTGTAATTATATAACTAGCGAAACTAACAACATTCCCTCCAGGGGCCTACACAATCTCAACTTAAAAAGAGCTGTGCTATCGGAAGCCCTATTTCCATTCTCGACCCCTCATCGAATGAAGCTTAGCGGGAAAAAGTCACACGGCTGAACTTGAACCAGTAATCACTTTCCAGGTCCTGCCAAAAGCTTAACTTAGAATAGGGACGCAGGCTGTCCAGGTAAGTTTTTGACAAAGAGTCGCGGATGAGCATTGCCCGCGTAGTGTGTCGGGAGATAGAAACAGCAACAACCGTTGAAAGATGTTTACGAGGAATAATGGAACCTTTCGTGCGTGGAAATTTCCTGATTTTCCTTAAAATTGCGAGTGGCATGGCCGTGTACATTTAATAATATTCTGTGGGCTTCCAGAAATGGAGTTTCCTTCTCACTTACTCGATCTCAGCTATTTGTCGATTTTCCGCAGCACCACTTTGACTTTTGCTGTTACTGAGATAATCATCTAATCGTCATGGGCTCCGAACCAGGTTCAATTACCATGTTCGACTCTGAAAGGTCGGGCAAAGTACTTTCAATAACAGGTACCGCTAGCGGCATGGGCCTTCAAACTGCTAAGTTTCTTGCATCGAAGGGATGCAAGTTGTGTATTGCCGACATCCAAGAACGAGTGCTCAAGAAAGCCAAAGCTGACATAGAAGCAAACAACGGTGCCGGGACATGCATTGCAGTCAAAACAGATGTCCGCTCGCAGTCCCAAGTTGATCCTGGAGAAGTCAAGCATGGGAGACTTTTGGTCACATTCATTATTGTTCGAACTTCGCTGCTGCTGTTGGCAAAGATATTTGCATCAAGCCAACATAGGAGATCAGTACTGAAGACTGGCAATTTGTGCTTGATGTAAATTTGACAGGCATGACGAATCGTCTGCGCGCGCAGATACCGAATCTCAAGAATGGTGCCGCAATTGTGAATTTTGCCTCCGTATCTGGCCAGCGAGGTTTGCTCTCAATGGAGCATATTGCGCAAGCAGACATGGTGTAATTGGATTACGCAAATGCACAGCAAAAGAATTAGGACCAAAGGGTATTCGTTTGAACATTGTTTATGAACGGTCCAGACGCTCAGAAGACATTGATTGGACGCTAATAGTCTACTAGCTGGTCCAGTCAACACGTTCATGATGCGCGAGACCGATAATACAGGCCACATCGATATGAACTTTGCCAGCTTGCTGGCTTTGAACGGAGTCGGTGAAGTGCAAGATTTTGCAAATCTTATCGAATTCTTACTATCTGACAAGAGCTGTTTCATAACAGGCGGTACCATCAGTATTAACGGAGGCTGGATCTAAGAATTGAAAACATCACTACGTTGACGTTGTTCGCAATGCCGGAATATATTCAAATGATCATACTAGCCGCGTCAAGACTGTAATATTATCTTTGTTCTTTCTCGATGACGCTGCCGTGATCAAGTCCTATAGCAATTATTTGACTGTTAGTTTCGTTCCTGTTGGATTCATAGCATTGTTCACAAATATAATGACAGAAATATTGTAGGCTCTTGGTAGATGATAATACATTTAACCTAGTATGTTGCAAAAACATTTAGCTAGAGTTTCCGTACATGGAAAGGTTGCGGAAGTGGAACCGCAGGGCAGCTATGAGCGAGTATAGGATATGATAAGTTGCCTAAGATATCAACGATGTTTTCAGAGAGGCAATCGAGGGGTCATATATTAAATACCGAAGCTACAGTTGAATGAGAAGAACTCGGCATGAGAGGGTGAGTAGGCTGGATGCTAGGGCACAGGAGTTTGCACAAGAGGACAAAGGTATAACATGTACTTGTTGTATGCTTAGACGATGCCACCACCAGTGCGGTGCGAGTTTCAGCGCAGCAGATCTCTCAAGTTAAAATGTACCTTACGCAGGGACACGACGATTGAGCTGCTGACTTGATAAGGGTATCCTAAAGAATCGATGCACGATGCTGACACATACAGATGGAGTTGTGAAAGGCTTTGAAAGCTCTGTGCAGAATTTTGCATGTTAAAAATATATGAGAGCATAAAATGCAAATGTGCAATGTTCATTTGCACGTGGACGATGTCTTCAGAGACGATTCAAGTAGGGACGATGTCGAAGTTTTGGAAGCGAGGAGCATTTTATCAACGCGAAAGTGTTTGTTCACTTAACTTCTTGCAGAATGTTGTGCTGCTGTTTCTACTCCAAGTCGTTTGTCGATCTTCGATCTGATTTCGAGCAGCTGATTCACGTTGAATCGTGTAAATTTGCACAATCATTGCCCTAGAACTATGACTGAAGAGAGCTATAAATAAGCGATGCTTTTCGTGTTTCAGTCTACCATTCTTGCCTTGGCATTACCACTAACAGAAGGATAAATCAACGCTTTGCAGACCTGGCTGATAATGTAGCCGGCCAACGCATCTATCGCTCTCAAACTTATTTGCGAGCCCTTTACTGCAGCAACGGGTCCCTAAAGTGCTTCTGCTGGTTGGCTCTTTCATTTATTCTTGCCTGGAATTTTTTCTGTTCCCTATCCGCTCGTTTCTTTTCCTTGATCTCCTGGTTTTTCAACTGCTTCTTTGCAGCGTCATCGAGCCCAGCTACACCGAGAGCTTCATTTCTTAGAATGAGCTCGTGAGCCCTGCCACGTTCACGTTCACGGGCAGCCTCACTTGGTCGTAATTCACGTTCGTCATTATTGCTCTCGGTAAGTAGTCGATGCTGACGCTCCTCTGGCGTTGGGTAGTTACGTAAATTTTGGCGCCATATCCTATTCAGGGATCTGTGACCAGCAGTTCGGCCAGAGGGGAGATGTAATTCGAAGTCATCATAGTAGACTGCGGTGGGACCATGATGTGCGTGACTATGGAAGCCGTCTGTCTCGCGGTGACGACTGCTTGTCGTGGAGCTGTGATGCTTATTCTGCCGTAGTCGACGCTTGACCTCTTCCCGCTGTTCATCCACATAGACCCGCCCAAGCTCTTCGGTGGGTACAGACGAGGCGGTTGAATCGGTCTCCCATCCGTCGCCCTCTTCCATTTCATCATCACATTTGGCTTCACGTCGAGCACCAAGTTTAACGCCACCGCCAGTTGCCGTTCCATTGTCGAGTAATTCGTCATCTTCGCCGTCCTCAGTGTCCCAGTCATCGTCAGAATATGTGCTTCTGAAGTCGTAGAATTGACCAATCTCCAGTTGTGCGTCTTCCGTCTCGTAGGCAATTTTGCAGTGATCCGTGTCCCTCATGTGCGTCTTGATACCGTCTTCTGACCATTTAAGACGGCCGCAGTACAAACACTGGTGTTCCTCATTCACTTTAGTGTTAAGGTACCGGATTAAGCCTTCCATATCAACAATGTAATTTGGCTCAGGTAGGAAGAGACCATGGGATTTGATCATGTGGTCAAGAAGTTCGGGAACTGATTCAAAGTCGTACTGCGAGCAGAACAAACATTCCCTGAGAGGATCACGCTTCCGGATACGACCATTGACTGGAGTGTTGTTGGTGCTTGGCGAGAGTGGGTGATCTGGACGTGTATCCTCACCAACAGCGGAGTGATGTGGGCGTGATGGCCGCCTCGAAATTGGTTCGGGGTTGTCTTCTAGAGAGGAATCTTTGATGCCTTCAATGACGTCCTGGAAGTCATCCTCGGCTTCGCTGTCCACATCACCTCTAGATGAGATGGCAGGATCTCCCAAAGAGAACGTAGAACTCATTAGGGACTTCGAGTCATCCTCTTTCTTGCCCAACTTTGTAGCCTTGACGGCATTTGATTTGTGTTTCTGGCTTGACAAGTGGTTGAGATACGCATTTTCGGAATAGAACGTTTTCCTGCATGGATCGCAGTGCCTCTCGAAGGAGGCACGGGCAGCGGTAGCGGCAGCGGTTGCACGATTAGCAAGCACCTTCTCGTTGAAGACCTCAGACGACAGGGGTGGAAGCGAGGCAACTCGTCTCTTCAGATTGTACCTATGCCAGTCGCTTTGCATATGGGTTCGCTGCAAGTCGCTGGACTTGAAAGCAACCTGGCAGGTGTTACAGGTAAATGGGTGGGTGCTACCATTCATCTTTCACGTAGTCAGTGTCAAGACTACAATAGACAACAATTCTGCGCGACCTGATGTATATGAAGATTCAAGGATGAAGGGTCGCAGCGGGTAGGGGAAATATGAGTGCCGTCGGCGTGTGCAAAATATTGGTCTGTGTCTGCGACAAGTGGGGCGCCGAGTTGGGACTGTATACGCACAACAGTCACAGGCAAGACGCGGCGAATACTCGGAACACGGGCTGAAGAGCAGCAGGGTAGTCCCTCGTGTTTTACGGATATGATGGATTTTGCCACGAATCTGTAGGTAATGCGTACCGAGAAACGAGAGGTTGTTCGCCTTGCAGCCGTAATGCCGAAGAGCGACAGAGGAGGGACGCCGTACTTTTTGCAGCTGAGCCAATGTCGTCACAGGGCGAATTTTTTGTTATCTGACCCTACATTGACTTAGTCTGACGCCCAAAGACTTATCGATTGCAACTCGATGGGCATTTGCCGCTTGTGTCGGCCGCCACCAGCCACCTTTGGCTGCACATGCTCAGCCTCACTTGGAGGTGCAAGTATTTTGAACTCACTTCGTGTGAGTCCGCTGTATCGCCAGTTTCCTGGCGCACGACAAGTTATGTTTCTGCACGTTTTAATCTGCGCGCTACACTTCACCCTCTCCTCTGTACAGCCCCCTTTCTATGGCGTCGAGCGTATGAACGTATTTCAGACGTAGAAAGAAAATCGCATGGACTTTTAAGCTCTGTTCCCGCCAGATTCGTGCTACCCAAGATGCTACGCTGATGTGACAGCCTCATCTCAACGACGCACCGCTAGATACTTCCTTAATCGACTTGCCAGTTTCGACCACCCGTTGCCCTTTCAATCTTGGATGGCTGCCATGCAGGAATCGCCGCTTGATCTTAAGCTCTGGCATAAAGTTTTTGGAGCGTTGGGAGTCATCCCACGTAGCAACGTGTTGGTGGAACGTAAGCAAAAGAGCAGGCTAGTTGCATTCCACCTCCTTCTTCAATGTTTCGCTTTGCAAATACGGTACGGATGCGAGAACAAAGATTGCAAAACACTCGGCTGTTTCAGTTGCCGCAGACGAAACACGAGCGAGCCTGTTCGACGACCTACATTGCTTGCTGCGAGAAATCAGGCGTTCGTTCTTGCAAGTACTGATGATCCACTGTCGTATCTCTGCCCAAATCCGTTGCGAACAGATATCGATGGTGACGAGAGAGTTGACACAAATTTAGTAAGAGCTTATGTTCTGTCTTTGCAAAATGGAGACGACGCCATGAGGGCTTCTCAGGCTGCAATCCAAGGACAAAAGCGCGGGGATGATCCTACGTCTTCTCCTAGTAGGAATGGACAGTGCGATGACTCGAGCGAAGACAAGCATGCAAAGACAAACACAACTCAGACGAAGGTAGACAGGGCTAGCCTGGTTCAGAACCTGTTCAACACGAACAAGATGGCATACTGGTTCGACTCACAGTGCAACACAAGAGACAACTCGAAATCGAAAGACCTTGACGTGATGGTTTTTACGGAGTTGTCTCGTGAACTGGCGATGGCCATCGCCACGGCACTGACAAGGATATCTGGCAGTTATCGAGACAGGTTCGCATCAATTACTGACTTGGTGGTTCGTTCCATTCGATACAATTTCTCCTCGCCAAGTCGTCTTCTAGAGCAATGGTCCTCGCCCGGCCCGCAAATTCCTATAGCGTCGCTGAGTAGAATGCCCTTCAAAGAGGTTCTCGATACAGATGGTAATGTCATCAATTCCATTGTTGCCATGGATAAACCACATGAACATCTGCGGCATTGGACTGCGCTTCCGGCTGCATTTGAGGAGATGCTCACCGCAATGTGGAATGCTTTGGACGCTCTGCTTGTTCCGCCTCCTCGGATTGCTGGCTCGAAGAACAACACATTGGGAACTGCCTATGTTTCAGACGACCAGGCAGCCCGAATGATCTTCATCGCAATTTTGCTCCTGATAGTTTCAATTCCGAAATCAGATTCCACAACGCTAAGCTTAATTCTTGCGAAACGCAGCTTGGGTGGAAGTGTCGTGGGATATTCTTCGGAGACCGAATTCAACGATACTGTCCATATGCGGAACAATGTTGTCTTAGTTTCCGACGCGTTCGAGTATCCTCTTTCAACGCGCTTAGCTGAGAAGGTAGTTGCTGCCCTCGCAGTGAGACGCTCATATTGGTGTGCATTACGGGTTGAGGGCTCTGAGGTATTCCCCGTCATGTATCTTGTTATGGCATACATGAACCGGTTAGTATTTGAAGCGATTTCTCCAGATGATGGACAAGGCACATGGCGATTTGAAGTTCAGCGTCTCCACCGGGTCGGACGCAGTCCTGGACCGATATTGTTGGAGTGGTTGAAAACAGTCTTCCGGATAGGATGGAAAGGTGAACATGTCGTTGATCGATGGAAAGGTGCAGGCTCGGCGCTCGAAATCATGAACGACCTGTATCAGATGTACAATTCGGATCCAAAGGGATGGGTTCCGGACGACTCGCACTTCGTCATACCATTGCTCGGCGCACACCTTAAACCACACAAGATCGTTCCTGATTATCTGGCATGGATGGCAGCAAACCCACCGGGGAGCAAGCGCTACAAGAACGAGCGCCACCTTTTGCAATTCCCTTTCCTGTTTGAGCCGATGCGAAGGATGCACAATTTCCGTCTTATGCTTTACCATCAAATGCACCATGAATGGCGAAGATCCCGCGCTGTTCGTGAGCTTCACAACCATTTCTCATGGCTTATCACCCCGGGCTCGTCCGACTACCGGTGTATAGACGAGAGATGTAACCATGCTATGTGTGAGCGTTTACGTTTTCAGAACCGACAGCCTATTCTCTCGGATGACGCTCGTCACGGTTCTATTCGGCGTCTACCTAGCCATTTCTGGAACAGAGATTTGTATCTACGCAACAGGTTGGACACGTCACGTGCAAAATTCCTCATTTTGGATATTGAGCGACAAAGTATATTGGAGAGTACCTTCGATCAGCTATGGGGCCGAGAACATCGTGAGCTACTCAAGCCGTTGAAAATTGTCATGCGTATGGATGGTAAGGATGAGGATGCTGCGGACCACGGCGGGGTTTCTCAGGAATTCTTCAGGCTTGTTCTGGCAAAGGCCTTCGAGCCGGAATATGGGCTCTTTGTTGTCACGGAGGAGCAAACGAAGATGAACTGGTTTAAGCCATTAAGTCTCGAGCCCCTGCAAACATACGAGCTTCTGGGTTTACTCTTTGGTATGGCCGTGTACAATGGCATAACATTACCCGTAAATCTCCCTTTTGCAATGTATCAAGTCCTGTGTGGTCGCGGACCTTTTGAGCAGTTCGTGTTACAGGATGCTTGGCCATCATTGCATAAGTCATTCCAGCAACTTACAGACTGGAGGGAAGAAGATGGAGACGTGGAAGAAATCTTCGCGCGAGACTATGCATTTTCGTTTGAGGCGAATGGGCAAACATATACCATTGATATGCTCAATGATGATTCGACTTTGGTAGACCGGCTCTTCTATTCTGAGGATTCTGAACAGAGCATCTTCACCGACATGAGGAGATCGCTGACACCAGTCACGTACAGCAATCGCATCGACTTTATCAGTGACTACAAAAAGTGGCTTGTTTTCAACTCGGTTAGACCTCAACTTGAGGCATTTGTGAAAGGATTCAGACATATCATCTCGATAACATTCACATCGTTCATAACATCGCCCACTCTCCAACGCTTTGTTGAGGGCACGAGACAGATTGACGCTTCGCTCCTTAAGGCCGCAACTTCTTATGCGATAACATCCCCGGAGACTGAGCCAAGTTATTCAGACGAGTATTCATCTGCACATCCCACAATTCAGCATTTCTGGTCCGTGGTCATGAATTATGATCAGGTACAGCTGCAGAAACTGCTCACATTCGTAACGGCAAGTGACAGGGTGCCAGTCCAGGGATACAGAGCCATAGGATTCTCGATCGAAAAGCATGGTGACGTAAATATGCTACCTACGAGCAGTACTTGCTTTGGGAAATTGTTTTTGCCGCCGTATGAAAGTGAGGAGGCAGTTTCGAGGATGTTGGGCATTGCCATCGAGGAAGGAACATCAGGCTTTGGTTTTATGTGATGACTCGATTTCTTTTCAACCGCAGATCTAATCAACTAATGACGGCCCTCCTCGTCGAGGGCCAAACCATCCCTGTATCAAAATTGTGCTCTTCGATGCTGCCAGATTTGTCCTGTGTCGAGAATCGACTGAACTACTTGATCATGGGGATCTTTTTTGGCACGGAACTGATCTACGGATTATGGAGCACTGTAATGGAATCTACTTATTGAATGCATTTATGCAAATCTTGGACAGGTGTGGCAACGATACAGATGCGAGTAGCAGAGAAAGAAATATTTTAATACTTGCCATGATTAGTTCTTGATATGGGAAAAGGTACGAATGACGGATATGCGTAAAACTCCGCACGGGAGATGCTATATCAAAGTAAGAACCGATCCATAAGACACGGGGCTACTTCTCTGGGGAAAAGAAAGTATTTTAATTGGCTTGCGGTCAGCTGAAGAAGCTGCAAGTGAGCATTGGCTCGTTATTAAAGTCTAAGGCTATAAGAATAAATCAGCCACATTATTCATGATTCATTAGCCACATGATACGGGTATCACTTCTTTCAGTGGCCCTCAATTCAAACCCGCTGGAGATTTTGTCATGTGCTTTATGTGCCTCATCCTTTGCCAGAATTCAGTCTTGGGAAGAGTCAGCCTGACGAGCTCCGTACATGTTGTCAATGATGGAATGTGCACGACGCAGCGTGCTATTCGTTCAAACGGGAAGCATTTGCGTTGTAATCGTTTAGTTATCGTCGTCTTGTTCGATATGCTCATAACGATGTTTAGTCCTCAACGGATCGCTCCTCATAGGCTTGCCGCTGCCCGTAAAGCCAACTACGAGTAGATCAGTATCTTCAACTTCAGATTAAACGTCAATAAGACTGTACCTCTAGCATTAACACCTTCTCCTGTCCTGAACATACTGTCTTTCTTACTTAGCTTACCCTTGACTGCCATTTTGTTGTTGAATGCCTTCCAATCGTTGGCGCTCTTCTCATATGTCTTGTTGTTCTTCAGTTTCTTTGGCATTTTGGCTGGTTTTGGTGGACCATCGCTTGCTTTGCTAGGCTCCTTGCGTGCCTGAGCCAGCTCAGGGTTAACATTTGCCGCGGCCGAGTATGTGTGTGTCGCAGACTGTGTAGGTGGTTCATCTGCCTTGCGTTTGACCTGCTGAGGCGCAACAGGAGCATTTAGGGGTTTGAGATCAGCCGAACCCAGCGTGGGTGTGTCTGGCCAGCCATCAAACTTGATAGTAAACTTAGGATCCTTGGACGAGCCGGTAACGGCGAGAATTCGAGCGGTATAAAACTTGCCCTTGTATCGCGCCTGGACCTTCTCATTCACATGGTATGTGCGTGGCGGCTCTGGCGTGTCTGCGGAGGGTTGGTTCGAGGGCGGCTTTCGATTGGAACCTTGGTACGCAGGGTGATTCTCGACGGACCATTTCGGTGGCGAGTCAGCAGCTGGTGGTGGAGGCGGAGGTGCTGTGGACTGCGCTTTAGGCTGCAACTTAGCAAGCTCTACTTCGTACTCTTGAATACCGCTCTCGACGATTGTCTTGAGCTCGATGAACTCAGCGTTGTCTGGGTTTAGTGCCAACTGCTCATCGATGGTCTCGAGCTGCGACACAGGTCAGTACGGACCAGAGGAAAATTGGCTAGAGATAGATAGAACTTGCGTACCTGATCGCGCCATTCCTTGAGTTGGCTCTCCAGCTCAGCAACAGAGCTCATGATGGCTCCTCGCGACTTTCTCGTCTCGAAAAGGCCGTCTTGGAACGTGGCTGGCTTTTGTGGTGGACACGGCTCGTGCCTTGCTCGCTCACTCGCTGCGTGGGGGTGCGCAAAGTGCAAAGTGCGAGAGCATACGTACCTTGTTTTCCCTGCGACGTCTTGGATCGGTGGACGTGGATGCACTCCGGGGGCGTGTTGTCTGCGACGGGTCCAAGGCAAGACGCTTGAGGCGTTTTGCAGGCGACAGGAGCCTGGCACGGGTCGTTCTTTCTGCCTTGGTGCCCGACACAGGGCCAGGCAACCATTGGAGACATGCGCTCACGTGAGCCACTCGAGGCGAGTTGCGACTGTGAGTGCTCAAAGCGGCTGAGTGGGGTGGCCGTTACTGGTCTCGACGCGGACGGAGCTGGGCGGCGCCGCTTTGTGGCCCCAGACGCTCCCAACCTCACTGCGCTCAACCACAGGCTCACTTCCCGTGTTCGAGCTCGAGATTTGGGACCTTGCTGAAAACACGACCTGGCTCTCGATCGCTGGAGCGATACCTTGTGTGGACACCGGCTGCCTCCCCACTCCGCCTCTGCACGGCCTGACAATGGTCCAGCCGCTGCGAACCCTTGCTGCCGTCACAATAGTTCCTCCGACCGCCGCTTACAAATCGTCTCCGACCATCTGCCCTCCAGCGACCATCTTCTTCTCCAGCCTTCTGCCGCCTCTTGACTAGGCCAATCACTCGCCGAGAAACAACCGCAGATTGGCCTTGAGTCTGTCGCTGCTTTGTGCACCTGGTCCCTGCTGCTACCGCCGGACAGGGCAAAGCGCGCAATCTTCACCAGGTCCATCTGTCATCATCCATTTGCTCAACTCTTTTGCCCGCTTCTGTCTTCGTACCTTTTCTCACACTTTCGGCCCATCCGTCCTGGGACGCCTTCCACAATCTTTCGCCTTCGTACTACAACCATCGTCCTTGTTTGGTAGCGCAACTCGTCTTTGCGTTTTCGCTGCGGGGTAGCGGTGACCACGACTGCGGGATTCGTCCGGAGGTAAGCCCGATTCCCCCGTCAAGACCTCGTCGTCTGATTTGACTCGGCTTCGCCTGGTACGTTTTGACTTCGATGCAATTGATCCGTACGGCACAAATTCTTTCCTGATATCATTGCCGCCTTTACCCTTCATCTCTCAGGCGCAGCATGTCCGCATGAGAGAAGTACTAACATACGTCTGTCCCTCGTCCCTAGAAAGACTCTGCGCGCGCTCACAAGTTTTGCCACCATCCGCAGCTACGCTCCACACATCATATCTCACCTCCCGCCATGACGGCTTCCAACGGCCAATTCACGTCCTATTTGGACTCAAATCAACAGGATCTGCTCACTGCTGCCCTTAACTCCAACAGCGCGCTGAGTTCCGGCGGCGTGAATCAGCAATTCGGCAACGATGCGCTACAGACGTTCTTCGATAGCATGGACCCGTCGCTATTTCTCAACACGAACAATTTGGCCATGCCGGATTTCAACAACTTTGGCTCCATTGAAGACAGCCCTTACCTGGAAAATTTCGGTGACGATGCCAACTTCGACTTTAACAAAGACGGTCGGATGATCGGCAATCTTCCAGGTGATGACGATGATGACGATGAAGATCACCTACACGACAAAAGAAAAAGTCCTGAAGGCGAAAAGGAAGACAATGAAAATGCCGGCAAACGACGAGAAGGCGAGGTCAAGGAAGCGAAGAAGCCTGGTCGCAAGCCACTCACATCTGAGCCAACCAATGTAAGCAATGTAGCCTTTCATCACTGGTGTCGAGCAAGATTCCGATCTCATCTCAGCCTGAGGCGTGACGGGCGCTAATTTTTTTTTTTCAGAAACGGAAAGCACAGAATCGGGCTGCGCAACGGGCATTTAGAGAGCGTAAAGAAAAGCATCTCAGGGACTTGGAGACAAAAGTCGCAGACCTAGAGAAGGCCTCAGAAGCTGCCAATCATGAGAACGGTCTTCTTCGTGCGCAGGTAGAAAGATTACAAATTGAACTACGAGAATACAGGAGGAGACTTTCTATGAGCACTGGATTGATGAGTCGGTCACAACCCATGGGCGGCAGCATGTTCCTCCCAGGCTCTGTCAGCACAGTTTCAAACAGTAGCTTCCAATTTGAGTTCCCTAAGTTTGGCAGCTTACCTGGAGGCATATTCGGAAACAGCACATCTGGTACAAAGGACGCGATCAACGGCAACAGCAAACCTTCAAATGGTGTACTAGCTCGCAACGGATCAAGTACAAGCAGTATGAGCCCAAGAAGTCAGTTACCCGGGAGTGGATCATTGTCTTCAAGAAGCTCACCGCAAACCAATGGTTCGACAACCTCCAATGTCGAAGCTTCTGACCGATCAAACAAGTCAGTATCCAGCATTTTTACTCCAGCTGCTTTCAATGATTCTTCGGCCCTGAGTTTCGATAACTGGGTGACGACAACCACGAGCGCTGAACCCGAGAGTACAGCTAGCGTCCAGCAAAATCCGTCGCGCATTTTTCAGTTCAACAATAGCAGCAATAATTCCACCGCATCGCCCGGTTCTACTTCATCCGCTTCTCAATATGGAGGAGCTGCAAACTCATCTTGTGGTACATCGCCCGAGCCTAGCCACAACTCTCCCAAGAATAATACGCTCGATACAATATCCGAGTGTAAGACAGTTCAAACATCAGAAGGTGAGATTTCCTTCTGCGAAAAACTCAACATGGCTTGTGGCAATATTCGCAACCCGATACCGCGCAGCAAATCACAGCAATCTGACGGCATCAAATCAATAGGTGCCAATGTGCAACAATCGACCGAAAAGACATCTGCGACTAAAGACAGCGACTTCAATTACTTCGCCGCGATGGCGAATCAGAATGGAGGTGGATTTGATCCCCAGCTGTTTGATACTTATAGGGAGCCGCAAAATGCCATTGTGGGTGACGGTGATTTTACTGGCGGTTTTTTCAATGATGCAATGCCTGCAAGCGACTTCGCTGGCCCATTTGACTGGGCGAACATCACCGCTCCGACCGGCCTCACGCCATTCCTGCCAAAGACGAATCCGCTCGAGGTCGCTGATGCATTGCAAGCAGGCGGAGATGACGAGGAAGTCGTCCCAGCCGATGAGCCTGGCTCATTGATGACTTGCCACAAGATCTGGTATGTTTTTATTGCCTACGTTATACTACGCCTCGATAATAATCATTCATTAGGGACAAGCTTCAAGAGCGACCTGACTTCAAGGATGGTAGCCTTGATATAGACGGTTTGTGCTCGGAGCTTAGAGCGAAGGCACGCTGCTCCGAAAGTGGTGTAGTTATTGACCAGAAGGATGTTGATAGCGCCCTTAAGCGCTTGTCTCCATCTACTGCTGGCAGTGGCGCTGCTCCGCCGGCTTAAATGAGCACACTCCTTTTTGACCATTCTTTGCACACGCTAGGGCGTACGGTTACCAATAAATAGGCGAGAGCCTGATCACGCACGGATGGAATGAACGCATAGTAGCTACGGCTTCTGTCATTAACGACGAACGCGATGAACGCGATTTCGAATAATGGAGTTGGTGGTTTGGCTGAAATGAAATCACTTTCAATGTTGTGACATCCTCACTCTAGATACGGTGAGGATTTGTAAATATCAAATGATATGATAAGAACTTTGATGCTTACATCATGGATTCGTTTTTAATATTGCTCTATACATTGCACGCTAACTATTGCAACTCTGTCGTGCCATAGAGGACTAGTTTTAGCATTGCAAATTCCAGCAGGGTATGAAACGCTCACATTCATTACACTACATGGCTTGTACGATTAAATCCTGCTCGTCGATACCAGGGCGTTGGCACCTGCGGTCAAACGTGCGACAGCACCGTTTACCATGTCGTCAACGATCTCTTTAGCTGACAGCTCCTTGTTTACAACGGCAGATACCTTGCCCATCAAAAAGGGGTGAGCTTCATCTTCAAGTGCCTCCATCTTCTTTGGGTTGGTTTCAAAGTCGTGCATTACAGGGAGGATACCCTTGCTTGTGAGTTCCCTAATCTCAGCTTGTCCTATCAAATCCCGTTAGCGCTGTCCTTGAGAGGCCAAACACCTGACAATGATTTTGACATACTGTTCGTCTCCCAATCGTTGATGTACGGGCTATTGCGCACGCGCAATGGGCGGCCTGAGAAGATGATGGTCCTGATGTTGTCGTCGAAGCCCGCGGTCTCGACAGCCTTCTTATGTGCCCTGCTGGCCTTGGATTCTTTGCACAGCACGAAGCGAGTTCCAACCCAGACAGCTTCCGCTCCCATAACAAGGGCAGCGGCCAGGGTTTCACCGTTTGAGATGCCGCCTGCGGCAATGACTTTGACTGGTTTTCCAGTGAACTTGGACGTTTTCTGCTTGCAGATTCGAACGACCTCGGGGATTATCACGGAGAGTGGAACATCACCGGTATGGCCTCCTCCTTCGCCTCCTTGAGCGCAGATGATATCGGCACCGCGATCAAGTGCCTTCTGAACATGCTTAGGGTGACCGACCATGTTCATGTATAGGATGCCGTGCTTATGAAGCTTATCGACAGCTTCTTGTGGTGGAATACCAATTGCGCAGACGAACAACTTTGTTCCGGTTTCAATCATCACGTCAATGAGCTCCATGAGCTTGCCCTTGTTGTAGTCGTAATTCGTCTTGCGGGCATTTCCACCAATCTGGGGGATCAGAAGGTCGACGCCAAATGGCGCATTCTTGTCAATAAGGTACGACTTGAGTTCCTCAATCTCCTCGCGAAGCATCTGAGGCGTATAACCGTTACCACCGATAACACCCAGACCTCCAGCGTTCGTTACGGCCGCCGCTAATTCAGCGCCTGACGTGCTCCCCATGCCAGCAAGCAAGATTGGGTGCTTGATCCCAAAAAAGTCTGTAAGAGTGGTTCTGATCTGTTGTGGTGAGGCCATGGCTGCGATGTTAAATGTTCAGCCACAAAAAGATTTCCTTTGCAGACTGGTTTCTTTTTCTTTGCACGTTCAATGAAAAAGAAAATATAAATACCAGACGAAAGGACTCTCACAACGAAAGCGAAGATCGCACAATAAATCAGGCTGCGGTGCAAGCGTTATACATGTTTACCCAAAAGGAACAACCGAGGATCCCTCGGCCAACACAATGCGGAGAATCGAGTCATCTTACTAGGTTTCAAGAAACCCCAGCGGTGCATCAGCCACGAGCCCAGCCTACATTTTGTATTCTGGCAAATTTGACCGACTTTGAATATTGTGGAAAATCAAAGCTGATCGGCGAAGTTGAGTCATGATACATGTAATAGCGGCTTGGAACTTGCGTTCGGCTCTGTCGCTATCTGATTCGTCTTAGTCGTGTAACATGGCTTCAAGAGAGGTTTTTAATTGCATTATATTTCAAAAGTTTCTTTATTCCCCTGATTTAAACGTTTCGCAAGGTCCTGTTAAACTAAGCCTGCGTGGGGCTGTAAACTTGCACGATAAGCAGCACATTTGTCTAGGCACGAGAGATGACAATAAAAGTCTTGGCCGTCATGAACATTTTCAACACAATGCACCTGATCAAAAATGTACTGAAAAGCGTAGCGGTGCCATCTCGAATATAACATTAACAGTAATCGGAGAATGCGTCATGTTTGGGTACGTTACAGGAGTCCTGGAATGTCGAGGAAGCAATGCGGGGCAACTGGATCATCGCTGCAGATACGATGTTGACCTTCGCCCTCCTTTAGCCATTCTGAAATGGGCTAACAACACGAGCGAAGTGGGAGGAGACAGTTGGTATTAGCCGAACAACTCGCGCCCGGGGTATATCATTCTAGCTTTCGCGCATGTACACTCTGCTTAATCCTGCTGACCTACCACAAAATATCATCGCAGACACCCCCCCAAGCTTACCTGCTTACACATAGCCATCCAGCAATTCATTTTGGAAGACCAGCGGAACAAGACCATGCCTGTCCCATACAAGAACATTGGTCCCGTAAATCCCGCGGATGAGGTTGACCTGTCGAAGTTGAAGGACAAGAACGTCATTGTTACTGGCGGTAAGCCTCGGCATCTGTACAGTCCAGGTTGCCGCGACTGAACTACACATATAGGTAGCTCTGGCCTTGGGTCTGCATATGTGCAAGCTTTTCTATCCGCTGGTGCCTATGTGACGAATGCAGATGTCCAGGAACCGGTCAATTACTCTCCACCCTCGGAGGGCAAATATCAATACGTTCGGTGCGACGTAACAAAATTCAAGGACCAGGTCAATGCTTTCAAATCTGCGCTCAAATTATCACCAACGGGGAGAATCGATGTGGTTGTAGCAAATGCTGGAATATCAGGACTAGATCCTGTCTTCACACTTTCTGACACTGCTGACCCTGAAGAGCCAGATCTCAAGATCTTGAATGTTGACCTCATCGGTGTCCTATGGACTGCAAAGTGCGCCATGCACTATTGGCAATTTGATTCCCGGCCTCCACAAGAAAAGTGCTTCATAATCAAGTCCAGTCTCGCAGGCTACCTAGCGGTTCCTGCCGCAACCTTGTATTCTGTTTCCAAATATGGTGTCAGAGGCCTTATGGTTCAGATGCGCATGGCAGATCGTTGTAGGGTCAACGTGATTGCGCCGTGGTTCATCAGCACCGACATAATGAGCGATGCAGTCAAAGAGAGAATCGGAGCCAGCTTAAAGAGCATGAAAAGCGACTGGGCTGAAGTAGAAGATGCTGCAAAGGCTGTTATGAAGGTTGCTACTGATGAGAACATCAATGGCCGCGCATTAGCAATTGTCCCGAGAATGGACGTTGAAGAAGGGTATATGGACTGCGAAGCGGACCAGTATCCTGAGGGCACCTTGTTACACAAATGGTCAAATTTCTTTGATAGTGGCTTCAACCATCGGACGCTTCCTAAGGAAAAGCAGTAGATTACGGAATTCAAATAAGTATATACAAAGATACAGCATCTTACTCGAACATCTTCAGAGGAGATGAATTATCAAATATCATTGAGGTAATGCGCTTAATGCAAGTTTCTGTAACTAGTGCACGAAGATGATGTCAAAAAATAGCTTATCGGAAAATGAATAAATAAGTACAATGCAATACAAAATACGAAATGGTCAAAACTTAGATATTTTTATGTTTAGTAATGTCCAACTAGGCTAATGAAGCAAATATCAGCGGGACGAAAGGGATGGATCTCGGTGGTCCACTAGAGCATGGTCGCAAACACCTGTCTCAAGCCAATCAAGGTCTCTTTGCTTGAGTGTGAAAGCATCGACAACTCCACCAACGAGCAGCACAATGTCGTTCCCAACTCTGCCGCGTGGAGCAGCCTACCTAAAATTATTCAATCCGCAAAAGCGAAATGCATTAAGCTTGGGTGTGTTACGGGATTTGAAGTCACAACTGACGCAGTACAATACTGGCGCGAGCGGCGAGCTAATGATGCTTCCAAGGAGAGAGAGCGCTGCAGGCAGAGAATTGCCGCAGTGGCTAACCTCCCCTGACGAATGGCAGAAGGAAAGATCCCAGCTGCCCAAGGTTCTGGTTTTGCGATCTGAAGGTCCCGTTTTCTCTAGTGGACATGACTTGAGAGAGATGAGAGAGCTGGGGCGACAAGGAACCCAAGAGACATTCTCTCTGTGCGCTGAAATCATGGGCATGATAAAATCATGTCCTACACCAGTTGTGTGCCCAATACAAGGTAACAGTGTTCATGCCATAGTTAAAAGCAAGCATTAACGTGAGGTAAAGGCCTTGCGAGCGCTGCAGGGTTTCAACTGGCTATGTGCACTGACTACCCTATTGCACTGGCTGATACGAAATTTCAGCTACCTGGGATGACTATAGGACTTCCTTGTACAAGCCCAGCGACCGTCGTGTCTCGTAAAATACCACCCAGTCTTGCTTACAGAATGTTTGCGACTGGAGATGCCATGCGTGCCGACCAACTTCAAGGGGCGGTGGATGTTGTGCCTGTTCCTGAACATGCAGAAAGTACCGACACGAGAACGAAAGCCTTCGAGCAGAGGGTATTACAAGTAGTGGAAAGACTTGTCGACCTTCCAGCACAGCCACAAGCTTTTGGCAAATGGGCATTCTGGACGCAGCTGACAATTACGGATAGTTCAGAGATGGAGTGGGCAGGACAAATGATGGTGAAGCATTCCGCTGGAGACGACGCAAAGGAAGGTATTTCTGCATTTCTTGAAAAACGAAGACCGAAATTTCAGACCTGAAACCCGTGGGATCTTCTTCCTTTTGCGCTGCCTGTCACTCCATACAAATTCCCCCAACCTAGAGTCTGTATCGTGAGGGTGTTGTATTCGCATGCTTTAGAAAGACTGACCCGAAAACACCGATATGCAAAAATTATGATGCAAGGCAAGTTCGGCCATCAAAATCAATGACCTCCATCTTCTTTATCACCAATCTAAGCTTTTGGACGTCGAAACAGGATTGGAAAAGGCTATAGAGTTTGCAAGGCCATCTAATTCGCGACACACTGGATAGCGTCAATATTAAATCCAAAGTTGAACACATTGGATACTTACGTTTCTCCGCGATGCCGCAATTACTCCCATTGACTTGACCGGAGATCTGCAACGGTAGTGCTGGCGTAATTTTTTTGCCTGCTGCACGCTCCTTGCGAACATGCTCTCGAATCACAGAGTGCAACTCCTCCTGGCTCCGGCTTAACGATCTGCTCCCGCCTATCGCTTTGATCTCCTGGTATTCGACTTCAAGAGCCTTGACCAGGGCTTCAAATTCGCTCTCTAGGTTTGATATGAGACTTTCCATTCCATTTATGGTATCTCTATGTGTAGACATGTAAAGTGTTCGTCGAATTGAGCTTCGCGTAGCGGATATTGGCTCGACAACTGTCATGTGCCACAGTGGTGCTCCTCCGACAGTCGTAAGCGCAGAGACTGGGCTTGGAAAGTATATCCTGCTTTGCTTAGGTACTGAATGAGAAATTCTCTTCAAGCTGTCCAAGAACGAATTCGAACTTGTGTCCAATTGCGGCACTCCGGAGTGCTCCAGCAGAGCATTCACTTGCTTCCAGTTAAAGTTCGCCTCCTTTTGCCAGAAAGCGAGATATGAAGAAGACTTGGAAGCGTTTGAATGCAACGCGAATGCGTTTAGGCCTTGCGTTGGTGGATCGAAGACGTCCCAGTCTGCATCGAAATTGATGAACACGAACCCGTTCGGATCCGTGCGAACCCAAATCTGGAATAAGCCATTGTCTTCTTTCTTGAAGCCTGGGACCTGGTCGAACTGGGGGGCTTTCGTAAGGTTTCCTTTGGTGTCGTAACTCCAACCATGGTATTTGCATCCGAGAACAAGCGATGAGCCCATGACTTTTCTGGTAACGTTGTATGCACGATGTCGACACACATTGTGGAAACCGCGTAATATTCTGTCCTTTCCGAGAATGAGAAAGAATGGAAAATCTGCAATCGTGAATGATAAGTAGTCTCCCGGCTTTTGAAAGTGGCTCAAGTGGGTGATGCAGAGCCAGGTCTATATCGTTCAGTTTGATACAAAGAAAGGTACGCGAGGAGAACTTACTTGACTGAATATGGCTCGCCGTTCTAGTTCAAAAGTGCCGTCATCTGTAAACCACCCATCCGGCGCGTCGTTGACTTTAGCTACTGTCAGATCAAGGCCAATGTCCTTCGGAACGGAAGTGTCTGGCACTAGAGTCTGATTTGATACTGGCGAAGCCCTTCGTTGACTAAACACCCATAAAACTGGAATCGTAATAAAAGACAAGGTCAACACAGTGGCAACGCCCAAATTAATATCAGTAACATCCATTGCTCCGTTCTTTGCGCCGATGGAATAGAATTGAAATGGAATTGGGAACAGAGCAATGCTAGAGCGGATGTCACACTCAACATATTATGAGTCGAAGCTTCATGTCCAAGGTCTTCGCCCCGCTAAACGGCGCTAGCACTATCAGTGTCACAGGTGCAACCATGTTTCCCGAAACGGAATTCACATCCATGAGTCTACAAAGTTCGCGGAGTGAGGTCAACATTTCCCATGCACGTCCCGGTGATCCAGCGTCGGAAGAAGTACGCCACCAATTAAGACAAAGAATATCTTCCAGGGGTATTGCCCTGGAGCTTCTTTGTTGTTCATTACCCAAGAAGTACTCAAAAATCACGATAGAGAATGAGTATCTTATCGGAATAACGATCACATGCATTTTGGATTGGTCGGACGAAGACAAGTTGATTACTGCCACGAAACCCTGTCAATCATATCCCATTACTCAAGCCTCTGCGGGTTCGACCACAAGTCCCGGAGCAGATGCGTCCATTGAATCACTCTTTGTCGACACGTCTTTGGGCATCGAGTCTGCATTTGCTAGCTGCTTTTCATCTTCGTACTGACGAAGCACTCTTTTCAGCACTTCCTGTTGGTAGACTAGACGCCGTTAGCATCGTCAAGAGGTAAGAATTGCCTCTCTGACTTACAGGCCACGCCATTTTCCTTTACTGGATTAAGGATTCCCTCGTGATAGATGCCCTTCTCTAGATTTGCCTGCGCCTTCTCACACAACTCAAAGTCCTCCAGAGCAACTTGCCGGACAAACTTGAAGTACTGCTCGAATTTATCGCCAGTTTCCAAGTGGTAGTAATCGAATTCCATGCGCGTCATTCCAGGCTCATCTGTCGGGCACACCCTGAAACTACTCATGCCACCGCCATACACATTTAGTGTACAGTTGGGGAAAAAATATAGGAAAAGACCATCATCTGGTTTCTTGGGATCCGCAATGTGTTGCGAGAAGTTGGTGTGGTTGTGTACAGCATAGAAAGTCGGCGGATAGAAAATACTGAAGCTTGGATGGGTGTACTGGCAGTGCAAGCATTCCTGATAGCCATCCACCATGGTCTTCCAGTTGAATTTGCCATGGTATTTGAGACTTCGTCGGTGTGGAAGCTTGGTAAAGTCCACGCGTTTGAGCAGTGGAAGAACATCCGGAAAGTATTCTTCAAAAGGCGGGGCCGCATCTGATATTGCTGCGAATAACAAACCCGTCTCTGTCAAGTAGCTTCTGGCTTCCCGTTCATCCTCCGCGTAGACAACCCGAGGCGCTTCATTGCTCTTTGTAGTGGACTTGACCAGCAGCTTGACTCCAGCAAACTCGTACTCGACTACTTGCTCATCGCTCTGAAATCTTGTGAGCGGGCCGAGAAGATACCATGACTTGGACAGTCAGTAACGAGCTGAATAATGGCCGTTCTTTATGCACCTTTAAGAATACTGCTCGTCGCTCCAGCTGATATAATGGTTTACTGCAGTACCACGATGCGGGAAGAGTCTTCGGCAACTCCATCATGGATGGAAGGAATCAAATTTAGCGATACTATGATTGATCTGTTGTTACCAAGAGAGATTTTGGATGCCGTTCAATTTCTTAAGTCGTCGCCGCCGATGTGCCTTGACTACTTTATGGCCATGTTCTATCGCCCCCAAACAGGCAGTCCGGTCCTTTGATGCGGAACTAACGACGAAACCCCGTTTGCAGGGTCGAATTTCGACGACACAGTCACTCGCGCGTCAGATAAGCACTTTCATGAGCTGAAATGACCCACATTGAGCTCATGACTGGACGAGACATCTACCCCTCCAACGCTTTTGTTACGTAGCGTGAACCAATCGAGAATGATGCCGATAGCAAAATTTGCTGAGTTGACGACGCTGCGATCCATTGCGCAATACATCGCCGCAACGCGGATCCAGAGGACAAAGAGAGTTTTGAGACTGTCTCGGCTCTCACCGACTATGTTCCTTCGGCGATCAGGTGACCAAGTGTTGGATGATGTGCAGCCAGAAGTGACACAAACTACGCAGTCAGTTGCCGATGGGATTTGACACGACAGAGCGAACACAACAAAGGTTGCCGCTCTTCTTGCACGGTGCCATTTATTGGTGTTACTTATGATCAACAGATGGCGCCAAGTGCCGAAACCTTGCCGTCTGTCTGCAGACCGTTTGTTCTTCCTACAGCTTCTCCTACGTCGGCCATGACGCCGAACTAGGCGTGTTTCTCGACGAGGGGAGTTTCTTCAAGGAAATATATCGCAGCTCTCATGAATGGGCACACTTCATCCTCGCTGCGCAGTTTGTTGGGATTCCATCCAGTGTATGCGAGCTCCGCTATCCAGATTGGGAGTTCGAAAGTTTGATGCACACCCGTCATGTAATTTTGAAGTGCTCTACATCAGAGTAGTAGATTCCGACGTAATCTATGTCCGCTTGTTGTGGCCCACCAAACATGCCGATGAAGCTGCTTAACCACGGTAAACCTACCGTCCCGTTCGATATCACATGATGAGCCGATCCTGAAATATGGATAATGTGTTTTCAGAGGTCGAACATAAGCAGCAAAATTATATTTCGGCCTGTTCAAGATTGTGTTCGAACATAAGAGTTTCAAAGGTTGACTGTCCTTTCATCGCTGAGATTTGCCTGCGAGACAATATCTGGTTCGTCGAATCCTAGGCAGCTTTTGACATTGGAGTCACTGTTCCCTCGCAGTCTCGAATCTGGTTGACATCATTCACTGTTCAAAATTGCGGAACGAACGTTATCCTGTTTGGTATACAGCTCGTTCTCCACAGCTCCCAGTTTACTAGCCACCGATTTTGCCATTGCTTATCGCTAGCGTGTATACGGCGAGATCCTTCGGCTCAAAACTCTTTGGAACGCATATGCCTCGCTTTGAGGGATGCTTCACGATGCTTCATCTGAGTGGACGAAGCATCGATAAGACCTAGGGTTATGAAGAGATGCATGCAGGAGCAGCAACGAGAATGGGAACCGGGATCATTCTGGCCGACATTCTGTCTCATGTCTCTGGATTTCGTCCGTGGTGGTGCGTAAGTGTGTGCGACATGTTGATTAAGTCGATCTTCCAGGCCCCGAAGAAGAGCGCTAGTTAACACAAAGCTGCGATTTTCGCCAATTACGGCTAAGCTGGTCCCAAGCATGTGGTCAGTCAATGACGGCTGTTTTCTATTGCAACCAGGACATAGCCTCCTGCTATAACTAAATCTAAATGGATGAAATCACTGTAATTAGAATGAAATATCATAGATCTTGCTGCCCTTTCTCATCATCTGCAATTCTTGGCCTGAACCGCAAAGCTGTTTCGTACCCTTTCTGAGCAGTGTCAAGGAAACCTCCCAATCTTTCGTTTCTTCAGCTTATCAAGTTTTTTCATGAAGATTGCATGCTCCGGGATCCAGGGAGGCTCGTCCATGCCTCTGTCTGCGATAGTTGATCTCATGAGAAACGAGGGCAATCAAATGACCTATGCGAAGCTGATTCTCTTCAGAAATGGACTCTATTGTAAGATTTGCAGGTTTTCAGCTCTTTGATACCAATTCTTCCAGCGGGTCGTACCATTTAATCTTTATAATGCTGAATAATCTTCTATCCGTTGCGATTCCACTTAGGGTTGCTGGCACCAGGGTTGTGGCATTTTTTAGTGCAAAGCCTCTGTAAATTCTCAGCCTTCAGGCTGTGGTGCTCTGAGATTATCCTGCCAAGCAGTATTTACAGAGCTCCGCGCATTAAGTCAGAAAACGTTCGGACACAAATGCGGGAGACTCGTCGAATAAAAAATCATTTCTTTTGAAGTCATCCATAGCTGATCTAGCTGCAGTGCAGTTCTCTTGCTAAATTTGCGGGTATCAGACTGCAATCTGAATATTTTTTATATCTAGTGTACCATGATTTTCGGTAAGATGCGTTCAAATCGCTTACCATCACCGCCTGGTACCACCAATGTCCTGCCCCAAACGATAACCGCTAACCTTTTCCCAATCTACCTTCACCCTAGTCACAGGCAGCTGCCTTCTCAAGCCTCTGAAAGCACCCTCACTCAGGCCACTGAATCCCCGGTTCAATTCCTCTTGGTACTTCCGTTCTGCCGCAGCAATAGTCCCAGCTACATTGTCACCACGCACGGTCTCATCAATCTTCTTGTTTGTAAGCAGTCGCACGTTGCCGTCCTCATAGTAGTGTACGTCAACAGTAATGGTACCTCTTAGCTGGTTGGATGACGGCGAATATATGTAGTGCGAACGAAATCGGCCATTGTAGAAGTTTGAGGGCGAATACTTGGACGAGACAGTAAGGATGTGTACACCGTCAGAAGACGGATAGATGCCGAGAGAAGCCGAAGGATAATGCTCGCTGACGTGTTTCGACAGGGATTTGTAAAGCGATTTTCTGTTGTTTCTTGTTAGCCCAAGGTCTGTCTTGCAGAGACGGAATAAGGATTGAGTTCAGTACATTAGCTCGTCATGCGGAGAATCTGGGACGTAAGACTGAACATTTGATGCTTTCTAGTCCAATTTTAGCTGTATTCTCGTTTGAAAGTGCCAGGATGCGGGTGGTTGCACCTGCGCAATATGATCGTATGTCCAACTGCTCTTGCTCTCAACATCAAAATACCTCCCGTCCTCTAGCCGGTTGTACGAGCTGACGATGACAGGTTGGCTAGCGCCCGGTAACTTCACAGCCGTGAACTGGTCCTCATTGTATTTCTGCAACGCCGGACCGAGCGTAGAGGTCACGTTTGGATCGCCAGAGAGCGTTTTAATAGCTACAACAAGTTGTTAGCGGGGCAGCGCACCGGTCGTGTTGTGTTGAATGCATACCTGTGATGACGTTATTGAGCTCGCCAGGCGGCGCTGAGGCTATAAAATCTGAGAGTGCTGTATTTCTGGCGGACATCCTTGTGTCGACTTTGAATGAGTGGATTCAAGTTCGAAATGTGAGCTACCAGAGTTGCGTAGCTGATTCGAGGTGGGATACCTGCATTGACGAGTCCAGTTTCGCAGTGGATCTTAAACTGGACTTTCCGCACTTATGCACTTCACGATGACCTAGGAAAGGTACAATAAGGTAGGGTGTCGACACAATTTAAAAGCCGTCATTTTCATCTTGTATGCATACTAATATGAAAACTAAACATGGGATATCTTTGAATTAAAATACCCGTTCCATGAAACTCCTTAAAATAGTCCGTCCAATCGCTATGCAATATGCTAGGTCAAAGTTGAAAGACGAACAGCCTTCCTGCCTTTCCTATTCAATGCTCATCTTTTCAGTCATCCCCTGCATGTCAGTCATTCCTTGTAGGCCAACTCTCTTTGGTCCTAACAAAGGCGTCTGCGTGACGCTCATACTGCCATTGCTACTACTCTTCTCATGAAGAGAACCCCCACCGTTCGTTGCACTACCATTGCTCTCCTGTCTTGTAGTCTTTGAAGATTGACCCCACACATCAGATCGCTGACTGGGTGACTGACTAAGAATAGGCGAGTTGCCCACACTGACACCGGGGCTTACTGCACGCCGCTTCATACTTGCTATGTCCAAGTCATCATCCCTTCGACGCTTGTTTGCTTTCCTGATACCTTCTGCAGCAGTCAGAGGGGCGTTGATTGCATTTGTTGTGCCTGTAGTTTGGGCTTGAGGAGTGGAGGCTCGTGGTGTAGCAACGCTGTTTGTAGCGGCCTCTTTTGATGGGACTGCCCATGGAAAGACCGATCCTGTTGGGGTAGAGATGACAGGTGAATCCATGCTCACATCGTCACTCATGGTTGTACTCGAGCTTAGTCGGGGAAAGAAAGATGGCGGCGGAGGCGTTCGATGCGTTCTGTCCAAACTGTTCCATAATTCTTGGACGTCACGCCTGCTGTTTGACTGCCGAGAGAATGTACCAAATAGGCCCTTAGCTGGCTTGGATTCGAGGGAGGTCTGATTTTCTTCCGGAATGCCTTGCAGCGCGTCTGCAAGACTGTCGACGGCCTGAAGAGTAGGCGACGAATTCGCGGTTAAAGTATCATTGCGTTGCACATCTGGTGCATCGCTCTCTCGAACTTGCCTTATTACTTCGGCTTCGCGTTTCACTTCAGCATCTACTGGCATAGTTTCCTCAAGGAGTTCAGCACGGATACGGCCGAAAGCGCGCGTCTTTGGCTGCCCGCTGTTAGAGGTTTGAACTTTCTGAATGGCTGTACAACACTTACCAAAAGATTGCCTCTCCGGGTCACTGCCCTTCTTACTACGCCAGGCGTTGTAGGTGGTGGCTTTGTCGCCTCATCTCCACTGTCATTGCCTGAAGAGATATGAAGATCATGGGTATGTAAGCTCAAGCTTTCCCTCCTACTTGCTGGTCCTCGCATTGCGACATCTCTCCCAAAGTAGCCGTCGCTGTTCATCTTGTTTCCGGCGGGTGGTGACGCTGGAACAGGACTCGCCAAACTGCTGTGTCCACTGGCACTACTCGAGCTCTTTCTACTTCGGCCGTTTCGTAACCTTGCTCTGTGAAAATTTTGAAAGTTCGAGGCACCGGGTGAAAACGCGTTCGCCCAGCTGATAGCGCCGGCGCTGTTACCGAAAGGTGTAGATGCGGATGGGTTGTTGCGCTTTAAGATCTGTGGAGTATTCACGATGACATCTTCGTTCTCATCGGGTTCCATGGGCTCAAGCTCGTCATCCGAGTCACTCGTCGAATCACTGTCCAGCATCTTGACACTGCCGAGTGAACTCGAGATGACGCTGCGTTCGGAGGCAGGCGCTGCAGACCATGGCCCAAAGGAAGGAGGGTCGATGGCCATGGCGTTGACCGACATCTTTCTATTCGGAATCATCATGCCCTTCTGCGTGATCGTAGGTGAGGAGTCAGGTGATGCTTCGGCGAGCGTAGAATGGTGTAGGTTTGTGCATGCCCTTGCAAAGTCGAGACCTCGCGAATGTCTAGGAAGGACACTTGCCGGGCTCCCATAGATGTCTTTCTTTTCAACTCTAGGCGATAGCGGGGGCGCACGGAAAGAAGCACTCGTAGGGCTGCCAGTCGCGACGATGCCCAAGTAGTCCCTTGGTGGCATCTGCAGGCTCAGCCCGCGAGCTAGATACTCTGACCGCTGCCGAGGAGTTCTAGGAGTTGAGGTTGAGATAGACGACGGAATTGTATGATCATCCTTCGCCTTGCGCGAGTGTTCCTTGATCTTGGGTGACGGAGAGAGCTTTGGGGTGGAGTCGGAGAGCGAGCGAGCTTTGGAGGGGCTCTGTTGATTCTTAGTTGGAGTTGAAATGCGTGCGTCCCGCAACGCATCTTCCTGTGCCTGAAACGACGAGTCTTCGGACGCCACCGCTGAGAAAGACTTCTTCAGCATCTCCGACAGCGCCGACTTGACTTCCATGCCATCGTGGCTCGCTGTCGAGACAGCTCGTTGGTCGGCCATTGTACTCAGCGGAGGGTTTGGGAACGCGCTCTAGCGTGTACATTCGACAGGCGTCGACATGGCTCTGATATAACGGAGTGTATATGGCAAGCAGTGTTTACGATGAGTGCAGCCGTACTTGTTGGCGCCAGATCGTGACGAATTGAGGTTTGAAGCGACAGCGACTGGAGGAGACAGTACGTCTCCGTACTCCCAATCGCGATCAAAGCGTCCACGCTAGCCCCGCTTTGTGGTTCACTCCACCTTCGCGCTTCGTCGCGCAACGTGAGTAATGCAACTGCCTAAAAACCGTGTTGAATGGCATCGTCGTCCTTCCATGCAGCAGCAAGAGCCTGTTGGACAACCTCGGAGCATATCAAAACAGGCTGTCAAAGCTGCCTCGCAGCTCCAGGCGCTTTGCAATGACTCTGGCAAAGCTTGCTGCAGGATTTCGCTGTCATGCGTTCCCCCTGCTGGATTCAACCCTCAGTCCGCTACGACACAGCAGCCGCAGCACACGCGGCAAGTGGGCCTGATGCTTTGGGTGCATCAGGCTGAACGGCGTCGCTGGACGGAGAACGCGAGAAGGCTGAACGGCACTCGCTGCTCGTGCCTTCATCAACCAAGTCTCGGACCGAATGTGAGTATCTCGATGCCGAGAAGCTGGGATAATTCTCTGCTGCTGAAACGCAGATTTTTCCCACACGGTTCTGAGTAATTTGAAGTACAGTGCAATTTTGGCTCAACCGTCGCCGCGAATTTCGCCCTTCTGAGTTGTTGCCTTCAGCTGCCCACCTTGACCGTTACTTCGTGTACTTTCGCTTCGTTATCGATCGTGACAGGGCCGCTGGTGTCTTTTTGTAGCATTATTTACAACGTGTACAATATTTCGAGAATACATCGTGCGGCTAGCTTTGATAGCGTAAGAAGAAACTAGACTCAAGGCGCTAGGTCGACACAACTATAACTTATCTCGTCCGATTGCAAAAACAGTTTCCTCTTTTGCTTTGTGAAAATAGGCGTGACTGCTCAGTAGCTGCAACGCAAAAAGCTGAGTCGACGCCTTGTTGAGCGATACCTGCTCGGGATTTGCCTGGACGATATGGACGCTACCCAGATTGAGCCGGATGACAAAAAATTGGGAGCTGGGAGAGCTTCGGATGGCATCACATTGACTGTAATTTCTACAAGCTTAGACATCGTCTCCGCAAGAATTACTTTCTTCGCAAGTGGATAATATCAGTCACAAACGTCTACAAATAGGGTGCGGTCAAGAGAAGCAAAGAATAGCTTTGCATAATCAGCATACTTTCGCAATTAGGAAAAAGGTATGCTCAACGCAAGAATATTCGCGTAGATAGCCATAAGGTTCTCGCGATTCGGACCCAAGATCTGCTGTTTAAGGACATATAGCCGATAGATTTCGTACGAGTTCCTCGTGAATTTGTATGATTAACTACTACGTTCGGCACCAAGCCGATCGAGATCGTCCTTTGGTTTTTCGAAAATGTACCGTTTTACGTGCCAAAACATAGCGAGGGGTGTGCCTATGCTATGATTTCGTAGAACGATAACACAATGAAAGGATTGGTACATGAAGCGCGAATTTGTGTCGGGTATCAGGACTGAAAGGCTAACGAACATCATATCATCGAAAAAGAGTAGCAATTGGCATGCTCATTTCCAGCGCCAAGTATATTCAAACCGGACGATTGATTGAATATAATCTTTGTAACTCGGCGTCAAGGTAGTCAATCGCGATTTCGATGCTTGAATTCAGCGTGATACACCAATCTCAGGCGATTATCCTTGCGCCACAGTTTCCTTCTCATCGCTAGACTGTTCCAGACGCTCTACGACGGTTACTGGAAAAGTCTTGGCACCTTCAACACAGCATGCTATTGAGACGGTCTGAACGCTTCTTATAAGATAGGACAAGTGGTCTAAGAGAAGCCTGTTGATAAGAACGATGGAGAACTTGAATTCATGGAGGGAATCTGCCTCAGAACGGCTGCCTCAAAACGGAGACGAAAGCATTGACTAGCTAAATGATGCAGCGCAAGACAGGGTTTAAACATCACGCCTAGGTAATGTCAGTACATGCTGTTGACGACGTAATGGCAATGTGCATTTACCAAGTTAATCCGCTCTTCTCTACATGAGGTGTTTTCACTGCATTTCTGTCCGCAAACGGGTCGTCATCGTCATCGTCATCCTCTTCCTCGCTTTCCGGCTCAGAGGAAGGTTGTTTTCCGAAGCTACTAGGGACAGATGGCATTGCAAGCCCTGTTGGTCTCGGCGGTTTGACTGGCGCATCAACAGCCTCATTCAAGCTTAGTTTAGCGAAGGCTTCACTTTGATCACCTGCTCCGGATGTCCTCCTTGCAAGTCTCGCAGACTCGTATTCCAAGTCGCTATCACTATCAGCGTCAATGCTCTTGTCCAAGAACTCATATGCCATGAGTGCTTTGACGAGCTCGTCGTTGGCTGACAACAAGCTGCCCAAGTATTTCTCGCTTTCTACGAGTTGAATGTATCGAAGAATCTGCCGGCGGAGGACTTTGCAGGTTTCGAAGCGATTCACGCACTCCGCGTTTTCAGAAACTCGTTGGTGTTCGCGGTTGATGAGTTTGAGAGCATTGTATAGATTTGTGGCAGCAAGATTCGCATTCCCAATAGTCTCGGTAATCTTGGCCTTTTCTTTCTCCAAATTGAAGGCTTTGCGCTTGCTTCCCTTCTTGTCTTTTGATGACTTGCCGAAGAATGAAGACGATTTTTCGGTCTTCTCCAGGGAGATAGGCTGTGGCGTCCATCCAGAAGATGTAGCCGCAGCATTAGAAACTGCAGGGCTACGTGTAGTTCTGACTGGAGACGTTGGCGGGGAGTCTTGTTGAGCCTGCTCTTCTGTTTCGCGAACAACTCGGGACTGAGAGGGCTGTGGCTTTTTCGTACGAGGTAGTTGTTTGTGAAGCGTTGCAATGCTACTCATGCCTGGAGTGTTCTTGTACGCAACAGCCCACTGCCGGTACAGAAGGTTGCATTTGGCTCGTACATCAGGATCGACCAAATCGTCACGTGGTAGAAGTCTCAAGCGCTCCAGTAACGGTTCGTCTGCAAATGTTCGCTGAAAGCGGGTACCAGCATTCTGCATTAGACCATCTAAGATGGTCAATGCACGCAACTGTCGATGCATATTACCATATTTCCTGCCAAAGATTAGCTCAGAAAGTACGAGGAATGAGGGTTTGCTTACAACTTCTTGCGTATTGCTCTTGCAGCTTCTGTGGGACCAGTGTCTTGTATTCGAATTACTTCGACAAGATCAGGAATTCCACTGAGGTCATTTTCTTCGTACTCTTCGCTAGTAAGACGATCGATGTGTACGGTCACAGCCGTATACGGTTTTTTCTATTCATCCAATCTCTTAGCTTTTGATACAAGTCTCGGCTCACGTCACATAAGGGAATAGTCCCGTAGGTGAATTCAAGAGGAAGATTAGGATGGACTTTTTTGCTCTGAAGTAACGTCTCGCGTGGAAGAAGATGCAGATCATATGCTGGCCAGCCGTCGGATGGGGGATCACTTGTGACAGGTGTCGCAAAGAGAACTGGCTGTTCATGTCCCATCGTGATAAGGCAAAACCGGTAAAAAGAGAATGAAATTGAAAAAATCAAAATTGGGAAGAAGAGCTGAAGCAGAGAATAGATAGCTGTTCGAAATGCTTACTTGACCGCTGAACATGTTGAATCGCGAGACTTGGCAGTAGATTTATAGAAAGCGCGTTTATAGTATCGTACTCAAGTTGTCGGGAATGATATCAGAAGGGCTTATACGACGAGATGCAATCAAGGAGGCTCCTGGGGCGCCTTTCATGTTGGTCAGCTTGTCTCGATTAACAAATCTTGTATGTGGGATGTGCATAAAAGTAGGCAAACTTGTGGAAGAACCGTGCAATGTCCTGAAGGATTCTGAAAACTACGAAGGGCAAAGCTTACTTGATTCCTAACAATCACCCAGCCCCTAAATTATCATCAGAATTGTGCCAATACGGGCTCGCTTTCCGAACGTATGGCTCAAATTTGGTGCGGCTGAATTACCTTAGCTGAGTGTCGTATCGGCTTGACCTGGAGAGCCGATCGGCGATGAGGCGAAGTCGTCTGCATACACGGGACGCTGCAGGCGATTACACGGACGTACGTTAAAGTTGCCAAAGGAGTCGTTAGACAGTGGGCATGCCGGGGGCAGAGGTTGCTCCTAATGATATTATCGTTGCCTTTGAAGATGGACGAAGTGGGAGGTGGGCGGGTCCGTGGTGGTGTACTGACGCGGAGGAGCGTTTCCTGCTTGGCTGCTTCGTCGCCATCTTAGAACGAACTTACCCCACCATGTGATTGAATCGCCACCGTCACCACAACCTGCCTTCATCTGCCACCGATTAGACACGACCGAGTATGCATCGCGAAGCCCCACCGTTGTCGGATACTTCGAGGTCGCTGAAATTGCATAAGTTTCAGCAGAATCCTGACCAGCATGAGGCTTCTTTCAATCGGCATCCAAGTACGAATGGAACTGTGTCGCTAATCGCGCCGATAACATCGATTGAAATGGTCAAATCAATTCTAATTTCTTCCAGCTCGAGTTGCATGATTTCTCATTCAGGTTCATACTGTCTACATCCTGGCGGTGACAAGTCGTCTTGTGCTTCTCCCACGGAGAGTCTTTTACTTCAATTCCGGAGAACACTTTCTCGACTCTGTCATGCCACGCTTCAGATTTGAAGAGCCTCTCTTCTCCTGAAGGGAAAGCTATCCAATCTTTTGGGAAAGGATGTTACTCAACATTTTATGAAACGCCAGCGATTTCTGCAAGCCCATTAGCAGTATTGTCATCTTTAACAGTTCCTCCGTCAAACCAGGGCTTGCTATTAGATTCACCGAGCGTTATCGTCACTGACTCTCGTACTAATAACCATTGCTGTGATGACGAGTTCACAAGATATAAAGATGTACACAAGAATGAGTTGTTCGAGCTGGAACCCACTGTTCTAAATTCGTACGAAAATAGCTCAGTGCATCCAGATACAAAATCGTCAGTTTTAAGTGACCAACAAAGCACGAAAATGTTAATGCAGAGAGAGTCTCATCGTTTCCTCTTTAATAACGCAAATATGTGTAATGAGTGTACGTGTTTCTTGTACTGCCTCGCCATAGCTAATGATCTCGCAAAATCTAAGTCAATTGAAGAACTAACCACGCTTACAGCGTTGCGCACAAATCCCTCGCGCACTAGAGTAGCAGTGATTGGAAAGATACTTCCAATCTGAGGATCCTAACTGGCATCTTTAGACGACCGAAATAACTTTGAATAGACGCACCTATATCTCCAATTGTTAGGCCACTTTTCCCAGCACCCCTGCTAGAAAGGTCTCCATTGCTCAATATCAGCAACTTATTGACGCTTGAGACATGTTATCGTACTGGCGAGGTATTTAACATTGGTTCTCTCTACGCTCGGCTTACATCGGTCCCCAAAAAGCGGAATGTGCTGATTAAACTCTATGCGCTTGTTATCTCTATAAGCCCCGCAAGCTATTCCGAGCCCCCATATGAGTTCCTGTTCAGAGATATATGGTCAGATAGATCCCCAAAACTGATTGGTGTATGGAATTGCTGGCAGGGGTGGAAGGTTTTCGAGGCCGATTTAATTGAACTCCTCGCTAAAATGAACAATGACACTGATGTGCCAATTTGCAGAGCCATTGGAAAAATGAGGAGAGAGGAGAATACATTGAAATTCATAGTGTCAAGTGCATGGGAATGTGACTGGGACGATATTGAAGCTGTCCGAGCTGTTCTCTCTTAATAATCTGTACTTTTCCTTTGGACCGTTGTGTTGCTGTCTTTCATTTAAGTGTGCGAGTCTCATTGATCCGGCAAATCAGCAATTTAGTTGGCACAGAGAGAACGACTGCAGCTCAAAGTTTCTGTCCCATGGTTGCATGACTTCCTATATTTATCTTTCCATCATCTCCCTTGGTCATTTACCCTCATCCTTTTGATAGCGATGACAGCACGAATTTGTCTTTTTAGCATTCTAAAGGATTCTACCATCTCTTATGTTCTATTCTTCTCTGGCAACTCTACAACCTGGACTTTGCACTGTTTCGCTCTCTCGAAGACGTTTATTGACTTCAAGATGTTTCCTTCATAAGCGATATTCAATTCCCGAACGCGTGACAGAAAGAGAGGTCCCCAAGGAACTGACTGTCGCCGATACCTGTCAACCAGCAGCACGTCGATATTATTGATCATGAAATCGCGAAGCATCTCTCGTTGAATCGCTGATTGGTCACTGCTTCCTGTCTCATCGAGCAGGGGGTCCGAGATAATGTCCACTGTGAGATGTTCGACTATTATCGTCCTTTGAAAGTCTTCACCGTCGACCAAAGCAGGGCCTCTCTTCAAATAATTGTTGCACAGGTGACCAAGTCGCCAAACTGCTGAGAACGGGTGTCCACCAGCTTCATCCGAGGCTGCGAAGTTGCGAATCTGGATCCGGATCCTTTGGACGACGGGAGCATATGGCAAGATGCTGATCCATGTTGGGTAAAACCACTTGTTTCCTTCCAGAAGAAGATCAAGTACCAGCGCTACGCCGCCACACTTCTGATAGCGCTCAATGGCCAGGCTAGCTTCATCGTGCAGTTGACGATTTGCAAGAAGTAACGACACGATCGGATTCTTGGTTGGCCTTTGACTAGGGTAACGGATATTCCTTGCAGAAACATGCTCGGAGTCCCGTCGCGTGTTTGCCTTCTGTACGTCTGCCACGGAAGGCGCCGCGTTCAGAATAGGAAGCAGAAGAAGAATCTCATAGATCTCATCGCGGATTTCTCGTGGCAACGTTATGAACGTCACCATGTTCTGGCTTCGAGAGGCAGAAGGGAACCTTCGAACCCATTTGAACATAATTTCAACCTAGCAAGCACAGCCAAGGCTCTGGACACAGTCAGAAGGCTGTGGATACGAGAAGCTAAGCCGAACCGGGAATAACTTGAGATTAGGAATAGCTGTCGAATCCTTCGTACAGTCGCAAGAGATCGCCCGGAGTGACCATATTCTCTTGAAATACTTGTAATGGAAATCAAATATGGATGGACGTGGCTGTCTGTACTTTCAAAAACTTTCTTCTTCTGGATAAAAGAACAAAATTTACGTGCAGTTCAGAGGATGTCGTGACGAGGAGCTCTTTCTCCCAAGTGTCCCCGAGGACTTGAGGTTTTGCACGCGCAGAAGCACCAGCAAATTTGCCGCTCGCGGTGTGACACTTGATTGCCTTGGACACGAAAGGTGGACTTCCAGGGTGGCTGTGATGACTAACTAGCCTGCCCACACATGGCAACTCTTCAGTTAACTAGACGATTTTGAAAACGTTCAAGCTCGATATGTCGACGTTCATTTGATCCGTCGACAAGAGAGCACCTTGAAATGGAACGAGGTAGCTCTTAGTTGATATAATGAAGATAATCGTCTTCATCATATGCTACAATTTTACTGTCAGCTAATGGACAGTCGAATGGAGAGTCTGCAGACAGGAACGGCACTGCATAAGACAGTATTTCGATAGGGCACATGAAGTTCATTAGCTGTACATACTATGCTTCTCTGCCATGCAATCTAAGGAACTTGATGAGTCACATCATTGTAAGATCTCTGACAAAGCCATTGCCGCTTTCTAATGCACGGAATGTACAATGTTCGACTACCGCGGTTGAGCGTCCTTAAGCTCACAAATGGATCATCATTTTCAGGGCTTCTCGTCTTCTTCGTCGTAATCATCCGGAAGTTCTTCAAATCTACCTTCCTGCATTGCTTTTGCAACCGGATTCTCCACGTCCACGACGCCTGTTTTCTTCAGCCTCTCGAACAAGACAAATAACCTTTCTGCTTCCCTCTCTTTCTCTTCTTTAGTCATCGGCGGGCCTTCGTCTTTGGGCTCGTGTTCTATCTTTTGTCCCGTGATCGGATTGATGGGTGAGCCGTCCGCAGTCCCGGCGAAAGCTTCCCCAGCCGACTGCGGTATCGGCATGTTCTGGGACATGAGAAACCCAGCGGCAAAACCGTAGCCGACATTGCGGACGAAGGTGTCCGCATTTTCGCCCGAAAGTTCGAAAAGCATTCCATAAATGGAGTTGCGAAGGGTCGCCGAGGTGGAAGACGAAGACAGATTCAAAAGTCGGGACGAGAGCGTGTCTGATTTGCCAAGTGGTTTGTTGCGCTCCGCATCTGTAGGCAAGAGCAGGAATTCCATGTACTTCTTCACATTCTCCGGCGCGATCTGGTAAACTTTGCGTATTAACGTGATGACAGGTGCGGCGAGCTGCTCCAGCTCGGAGGAAGTGTAGGACGAGATGGCTGCGTCTAAGATGTTGATCAGGTGTTCAGCGTTGCCTTTCTGGTCAAGTGCTGGAAACAGAGCGTCTCTGCCCAACAGGCCCCCGCTCTTCTCAGCTAGATCTAGATTGATTAGCGCATTGATGACGGCGCACAGAGGAGGGTCGAGTGGAGGCGTGCGTATCTTGCTTTTACGCATAATCTCTACCAGTGGTGGTATAGACTTAGAGAACTGTAGCCCGAGGTCCGGATAGAAATGCGTAATGTTAAAAATGAGCTTCGCCGTTTCGTTGAGTGCCATGTCATCCATGGGAGAGCTGTGCGACAATAAGCGCATCGTGCTAGAGTATCGTTTGGCATGCCGGGATATGCATTTGTTCACGCTGTCGGCGAGACCATTCTCTTTGATAAGCTTCTCAAAGTCCACGTTGGTACCGTATGTCAGCAAGAACAATATTCGGGAAACGAGAAACTCGTCTTCGGTACTGTCCGTCTTCAGCTTTTCAGCCAGCTTTGGCGCAGCGCCGCAGTCCACCAATATCTGCCGCGTGGCTTCCTTGAGCAGCAAAGCGTTGGCGAGACATCGCAACGCCTCTCGTGACGTGGTCGGAGAATTGCTTTCGAAGGCGTGCTGGGCGAGGGTGGACACGCCTTGCTTTGTGAAGATGGGATCGGCGTTGGAGGGGTCACGACCGAAGACCTTGAGCTGCTCGAGGAACTGGTCGCGCTCGTTAGGTTTGAGGTGTTTATCCTTCAGATCGAGCGACAACTTGTCTAGCAACGTGGTTACTGCGTCGAGTTTTGCTGTAGCGTCCGCGTCAGTTCAGGTTCAGTCTCCGTTACAGTACGTTGTGTTGCGCGTGGAAGAGAGGGACCAGGATGTGCGGCGGGAACATGCCTTGGCCTGCTCCTGTTGATGCATCCGAAGCCATTGTGTGTTCTGCTGGACGACCTTCATCGACGCCGGGCCGGCTTTTGGGGAGGGTTCAGTTCGCTTGAAGTACGAAAGAGGTGGGCTAGATTTCGGGATGGCTCTTCTACCCGTTGTCGATGAAATTTGTTTCAGTTGGAATAGCTGGTCATTATTTTTGCGACCGCCCCTAGCGCCTGGCTCGTTGCTCAGTGCGTGTCAACTGGTGGATTTGGCCGATGGACCAGCTGATCGCTGTCGGCTCTGATGTCCAATAAATAGCCCACGCTGTAGGATCTCGCTCTTCGATGAACGCAAAGCGCCGAACTGGGCTAAGTTATGGGCGAGTGTATGTCGATGATGTCAGCCCGTTTCCGAATTTAGATCAGGCTTGCCGCAAGGCTGGCAGAGTCAATACCAAATACAGGACACGATTTGAAGAATTGAACCACAATTAGGAGCAAAGATCCCAATGCTTAGTGCCTTGAAACTTCCAAAGAAAGAAGTGTGCCGAGGATTAGAGTGACATCTTTATGTTGCGCTCCTCAACACCACGTCTTACTTCGACTTTGCGCACTAAATGAATTGGTCGTCGTACTCTCAGCACGCTTGACGGCTCAAATTCGCAGAATATACTGCTATACTATTATTACAACAATTCGAAGTCATCCTCCTCCTCAACGACATCAGTTTGGTCACTGACCCAAGGTAACTCTGGAGAATCCCACTCATCCATGGCTAGATATTCCCACCCAAATTCCTCTTCCACGGGCTTTCCGAGACCTGCTAATGCATTGATTACCAGTGACTCTAGGTCGTACACCGTCTGCAGTTCGTCTCCCTCATATCCAGGAAGCAGGTTGGGAGCTCCAAATTCAGTTTCCCACAGTTCGCAGCTGTGGCAGTACACCTCATCCCAGTAATCCTCGACGTCTTGGTATGCCAGCTCATCGTACTTCGTGCAGTCCCAGCCTGACACGTCAGAGAAATCTTGGTGAAGCTTGATCTTATTCCAATTATATGCCTCTTCTCGGGCAGCTCTCTTCCTCCATTCGGCATCACGAGCCCGCCATGATCGGCAGCAAGCGCATGAGCCTTTCCTGTATAATGGCGCTGTGAACTGGGCTTCTTTGAACAGCTGCTGCTTAGTGAGATTCACGGTCTGGCAAGTAGACAGGTCTGCCGGGAACGTGGGTGCGAAAAATGCATAATGCTCAGACGCAGCATAGTGTGGTTGAGACACCTGGCCGGCATTGACAAAGCGATAGTCGAAATATTTCCTCTTTTGTGCCCTGATACGGTTTCGCAATTTAGAAGGTGAACGTATGTCTTTGAAAGCGGTTGATGGATCGCGACCTGCTGCAAACATAGATTTCACGGACGGAATGAACGCAAGCGGCTGATCAACCATTGTGTCCCTCGGTGGTCCTGCTCTAGACCTTTGACTTGTTAGCGTGAGAACTATCGATCAGGCTATCTCGAACGTGTACTTTGGTCCTTTGCGATTATTTTGTGGAGAACATGGGCTGAGCGCTGAGGAAGAATTCGAAAATCTTACAATCGTCAAGCAACTGACCACTTGAGACTGTATTTCTGACTGGCCCAAGTCCTTGTGTTTCAATGGAGAAGAATCAAACGAGGCTGATGTCTCTCCCAAAAGAAGGTCTCGTCAAAAAAGGAACGAAAATGCAGGAAAAGATCCGAAGAACGGTGACTTTTGAGGAGCAAACGAAGATGTAAGGAAACATGGAGCAATATGTACCCAAAAATCATACTGTACATGCTCGGACAGTCATTGAACGATGAGAACTGGCGGTGCATGGTTTTAGGTAGCAGCGGTCTTTGGTGGTGACCAAAATGGGGCAGCAACCAGGCTGAGCATCGTTCCGGTGAAGCTAAACATATAAAACATTTATTTGACGACGCAATGGGTGCAGTAATTGCCATAAATTATTGAATATTTCTATACTACATATTTATGTGTAAAACTTCACGAACATTCTAATGAGTCTAATGCACTTTCGGACATGGAATGTGAGAACGATCACTCTGGGTAACGCGAATGCAATAGTCGGAAATTCAATGCGCCGACTTCCGAAACAGCTTTAGAGGTAACGATGAATCTTTGCTGCAGTATTCGATGCTTGGTCGGAGCCAGCGTCGAGAACGATTGATATCCGCCGATGGTAAAGTTACAAATTGGGAGGGTATTGAGATAAGCAAAACGACGGTTTAAACTCTTCTCTCATGTGTTTTAACGAGTACAGTTTATACTGAATTGGATAAAAGGCCAAAGAAAATTAAGAAAAGAAAAGGAAACAAGGAATGGACTCACTACAAACATGTACTGCCATCGATCAAAGAAATTCGAAAGCCTGTTTGCGAGTTGGGTTGACAAGGCATATCCGACAAAGCAAGGAAGAGAAAAAAGATAATCATGTGCTCTATCATTTTATTAACTCTCATACTACGACTGAAGCGCCATAGTATCCTGTCCATTATCTTCAAAGCTGTGAAGTCTAGAGGTGAACTTTTTAAAGTCTTATGATTTCTGATGCTATGAAGCCTCAGAGGGTTGACCAACGTCGCAAAAACATTCTATTCCCTTTCAACCACGATGGAAGCCCGAGAAAGGAGCATCACGCCTCTTTCATGTCGATCTTACCGCACGGTCCGGTGTCAAAAAGCTGTCACAGGTGCCCAGGTCGTTGTTGCAACGGCAGTTTCGAAACCTGAATTTTTTCATGCGCCTAGTCAAATCACGATCCCAGCCTGGCCTATCCTGTGTCATCTTCCCAAGGAACCACTTTTCAACTACAATCCACATTAGAGCTGACAAGCTCGTAGCTCTTCTATTCTCTCGCCATTGATGTTGGCTCTGAAAACACTGTCTTGGAATTGTCTAATGAAGCAGCGTTACTCGTGTTCAAAAGCTCTCTTGACGAACTTTATCGCATTCGACTAAAAGCTAAGTCAGTTCACAGGCTCAGAGCCGAATTAGATCATCTGATGAAATTCTAAAGCTGAATTCTTTCCAGAGATATCGCGAACTCGATATGGACTTCTAAGCTGAGATGTTAACATCGGGTTTTCCGAAAGAGAATATAGACACCACCTTGGCCAAACATTCGGATGTGTGCAAAGACCTCAGTTATGGAGTACGCTCTCGGCCCGGTTAGGCACACGGAAGGAATTCGCACGCAAGCTTCACGGACATCCCATTGTTTCGTTTCTACCTATCAGGCACGCGAGCTTCAGTGCACCTCTTTGCACTTTTCTATGATGCTGCTTCGCTGTATATCCTAAGGTGATTGCCAAGATTTAGGGTTAAAACTTGTGCTCTGTTACTGGAGCGGTATTGTTTCTGCCGTGCGTGCCCACCGACTCACAAACACGAACTGTCGCCCAACCTGGATGCATATCCTCGTTGCTTCTCAATGCAGAAACCTTGCCAAACCAGCTGACAGAGCCATGACTTCGACGCAATGAGTGACTTTCCCCTGCACTTTTGAAGATCTTCTCCAAGGAGACGGAAAAAGCCATGAATTCTTGGTACATAAGACTTGCTCATGATGCAGTGCTGGTGATCCATCGAAGTTATCTATCAACATTTCCTTCGTTCCCAGTCTTTGTTCTGTGAACAGAGTGCTTAATCTACTACATTTTACGTCCATCTTACCTCTTTTAATACTTTTATAGCTTTTCAAGTACTCTGCGAGTCGACGCTGGACGTCTCCTTCCAACTTTCATCATGAAGATTCAAAGCTTTGCTGCAATTGCCTTCGGCATCATCACAGTGGTGTCCGCTATGCCAGCACCAGCAAATGGTAAAGAATAGAAAGAGAAACGAGATGACAGACCAACTAAAATTACTTACAGATCTCGGCCTAGGAATACCATTCACAGAGCGTACCGTAGTTGTAGCCAGATCTCCACAAGCCAAGGGCAAAGGTGGTGCAGGAGCCGCTGGAGCTGGAGGTGCCGGCACTGGAAAAGGTAGCAATTCTTGTCTTGGAAGATAAACTTCGTGAGCTTGCAAAACCTCTAATAGTAAAATAGGTGCAGCTCAAGCTGGTGGAGCCGGCGCCGCCGCAGGTAAGGGAAAAGGTCAATGATTACTTATGATTAACGTAGCTGTGACTAGAGAGCTGACAGAGATTAGGTGTTGGTAACACAGGAGCAAATGCTGGCGCTGCGAATGCAGGTGCAGCAGGAGCAAACGCTGGTACAAATGCTGGCGCAGCTGCTGGTAAGGGTAAAGGTAAGGATATGTCTTCTATTGTTTCTGATCATGAATATCTTTTGAAAATTCTATCTAGGTGGAGCTGCAAATGCTGGCGCTGCCAATGCTGGTGCTTTAAATGCTGGTGCTGCAAATACTGGTGCTGTAAATGCTGGCGCTGCAAATGCTGGTGCCGCGAATGCTGGCACTGCAAATGCCGGTGCAGCTAATGGCGGTACCACTGCTGCTGCAACGACAGGGAAAAAAGGTAAAGGTAACGGAGCTGCTGCTGCCGCTGCCGCTGCAACTGGTAAAAAGGGCAAAGGGAAAGGAACTGGTGCTGCGGCTGCGGCTGCGGGCGGTGCCGCAGCAGCCGGGACTGTTGCAAGTGCAGCTACAGCATCTTTAGGTATGTGAGCGGATCTACCACTGTAATCTTCATATTGACAAGTATAAAGCTGCCGCGACTGTAGCATCGGCGGCGGTGTTGCCTACAGCAGCCACGGCGGCAGCAGCGACAACAACTGGAACATTAGTGAATGGTGTTTGTACCTGTCCAAACGCAGCAGCTATAGTTGCAGCCGCTAGTTGATTGCTTTACAATATCCATTTTGCTTCGCCTCGATGTGCGATTCAGGGCACTAAGGTCGTTCGAATGAATGTGCGAGTGTTAGAATGATGCTCTCTACTCGTACCTATCAGTACAATTAGTATATTTCAAATGGCATCTTTGAAATGCATCAATTGAGTAGACTTCTCCGCGATTCCTGCGATAACTAAAACCATATTTCAACAGAATCTTCCGCTCAAGTTTCCTTTGAACAGCATCTCCCAGACTGTTTTGACTCATAGTATTTGAGATCGTAAGCTGGAAATCTACGAACATAACGGGGGGTTTTGCTAGTAAATTGAAGATAAGATGGAAATTAGGACAGAAAATTTCCGACTCTCATCCTGGATTTGAGATATGTAAAGTTCCTTGCTTTTCTTCCTGTCTTTTAATACAAATCTCCACTATCACACTGGCTCATCGCTTGGCAACATGTCTATCAGAGGTAGTCAGTACTTGCAAATCTGATATTAACTCATATCTCATGCGTCCAAAAGCCTTTAACTAAAATTTTAGAAGGCCACAATTTTTGACCAGCTTTTACGTTCAGTTTCTTGGCGACTAGTCAGTTCGTTTGCTATTTTGAGAAGCTGGCATTATGTTGTTCTTTATGTTTGTCGATTTCAGCGACACATTTAGCCAAATGATAAGAATCAACATGAGCTGGTTCATTGGCAGCGCAACTTGGTTAACGGCTATGACTTAACAGTCTTTGAAGAAGCTTTTTTAAAACAATACCGTCTGATACCACTTTTGATTTGAAAAAAAAAAAAGCCAAAGAACATTATCAAAGAAAGTGTTACCATTGGCATGGACGGCTTTCCAACAATTTTCAACTTGAGCGATGAGTCAAACTATTACAGTAGGACTAAGTGAGCATAGACTGTAGAACCTGGGGAATGTGGCAGGCTGGAAGACTAACTGTTTGATTGTGACGCTCAACGTGGAACGGTAGCTAGAACTACAGTTCGCCTGCGCGAGTTTTGCAAATACATAGCTAAGGATCGCAACCGTTACTATAAATTAACACGGTATTTCACACATAATCCTTTCGATTTTATGTGAAATTTGAGAGCTTGTATCATAGTAACGCGAAACGCGACACATAGATTCGGTCAAAAAGGTTCGCAGCATTGGTTTCGGCTGAGCGGTCTAACTTTTACCATCATAGCGAGCGTGACCTTTAGTCTAAAAGAGACCAAAATAATTTCTCCACGAATCAAAAATATGAGCTTTGGGTCGACCAAATTCATAAATTCAAAGTACAGATATATCGTATTTCTTGACGAGCTGAAAGAGGCGCTTGAATGTACTTCATGAGCTAGGCCACGTGTGGAGAATCCAAGCGAAAACGAAGTCCCCTCAGGACTCATACCTTGAAAACGCAGGCAATCAAGAGGGACATAGTTTGTATTTACCATCAGTACTTGCTACTTAAAATCTCTCAGACAGTTATTTTCTTCGCTTTAATGCAAGAATGGCAGTGAATTACCCAGCCGCTCACCTTCTGAGCCTCCCTCTGGAGCTTCGTGAAACGATATACGACTATCTAGCCGAAGACCGACCCGTTTTGCACCTCAAAGACGATTCAGGCTCGTTGCATCTTTCTGCGGCGCACACTCAACCATTGAATCTCCTACAAGCTCACCCACTGCTTTGCGAGGAAGCACTATCACACTTCCACCGAACCCAACGTTTAACCATTCACGTGGATGCATTCGCATTCGCCAAACTAGGCAATCAGAACGCGTACCGACACGCTTTACAAAGCAATCGCTACGTCCAACGCAGTCGTAACATTGAGATCCGTTACGTTATGAATGCTCATGTCGACTTTCTCGTGGAGGCGATCAAACACGTTGTCGCTACCCTGATATTGCCCACGAGCAATGCCAAGTCCGTCACTATAACGTGGGCAGAAGTATTAAACCACGTATTCCAACGTACATGGAGACCATGGGCTTGCAAGATCCCCGCCTTGGAGCCTCTGTGGGATCTCCTGGATCATGTCGACGTCCAGTGTGGGGGAGTTGTGAATGCTCCTCCGGCAACAGCAGAGTTGCAGAACAATGGCTTTACGAGAAGCTTTAACACGATTCTGAAATACAAGAGTTTGAGCGGAGACAAAGCGCAAGTTTGAGTCTACATTCTAAGAGCCTTAATTTTTTTTTTATTGATAAGAGAGGTATATTACGGTCTTTATTGGCTTCATTTGCAGTCAGTTTCCGGGCCATATACGACCTATCACGTTGTGAGGTAATGCACTGCCTTCAAGAATACGGCCACAAAAAGTTGCGCATACTCTTTATTCACATGAATGATAAAATTTCCATTGCCCCATGCAACCTGAGATCCCCCGTGAGCCACACGTAGTCCATATACGCAGAAAACTATCGTAGATGTCCCGAATCTTCAAATTGGAGCCATTCTTGTCGAGCGACTGCAAAGTGATGCAAGCACAGTCTGCGTGCTAAAAGCAGGGGATTGACTACGTGATATGCAAGCCTTGATAAATCGTCAAAGGGAATTATGACTGCACCTCCGGGAGATGGGTTCGTTTGCTGAAGAAGTGCACAGGCGTGATCGATTTAATAGTGCATATAAATGACTCAGATGACAATGGGCGAGATGGCCGGTGAAAGAAGTCATTGGTCCTGTAACGGTAACGGAATGAAAATGCATTGTGCGTAACAAAAGGCCTGTCTACATGTCCGTTGCCGCACCGGGAGTGAGCTTTAAAAAAGGAACAATTCCCATGGAAATGACGTGTTCAATCATCAAACACAAGTGTATAGCTCCGTCGAATCTAAGAAGACATAGATTAATTGTATCCAAACGATCCTGATACAATTAATGTACATACATATGGCATATTATGCTATGATGCTGAACGAGAAAGCCAAAGAGCGGGTATCATCATGCGTGTCTTCATAGCTTCAAGTGAAAAATCAATGAGAAGGACCTCCAAGGAAAAATAGATCAGACCCTCTTTACTTGCACATCAAATCATGTTCATGGCCACAACGGCAACTGCTCCTAGCAAACCCAGCTCATTGAGATTTGCCGCGACCTGATTGCCGGCGCCGGGCTGCACACTTGGCAGTTTGGTGCTAGTGCTGGGAGCAGCGAACGCAGTGCTCGTGATGACTCCGCCACCAGACTGTGGAATCGTGTACGTAGTCAAGGCAATCGACGTTGCCGTGGATTCGCCGTTGGACGTGAGTTGACTGCTAGACGTGGAAGTAGGGGTCGAACGAGGGGTCGAAGAGCTCGACGAAGTGGTGAAGGTGCTGTTGCCAAAGGGGGCGGCCGTTTGCGAGGTGGTCGACTCGAGGACGGTGTCGGTCTGAATGGTGAAGATTATGGTTGACTCGTTCGTCGTGGCGGCAGCCTGCCTAGCGACAAGCGGCTCTGCAGAAACATGCGCGACGGCGAGGGCGAAGCTGACGACAGCGAAGAGAACAGAAGTCGCACGAGCCCTCATATTCGTGTACCATACGCCGTACTGGGGAGTCTGAGGCGGCTGAAGAATCCGTTTTCCGTGGCGTTGTTGCTCGCCTGGTGGTGGAGGCTGGGCTGTTGCGATGCCAGCCTCTTGTGCTTCTGCGCCGGAAATGCTGAGTGGTGGTGATCGCAGGGTCGTCAGGCTGCTCACGAGAAGAGCACGAGAACGTCTCTTTGTGTTTGCGTGGCCACAGGCCTTCCGTATCAAAGGCTGGAAATGCAACAGTCGGGGCCGATATTTTTAACCGTCTGCAGTGCTCAGCCTGGCTGTTGTTCGAACGTGGTGGGGGCTCGAGCGGCTGCACGCCAAGGCATGCGGCACACTGTCCGTCACGGAGTATGACACGCTGCAACCTAATGACATCAGCCACATACGCGACGTTCGCAAGGCAGGCGTTGACCGCGGAAGTGATGACACTCCTCCGTACATTTCCCCCGTTTGCCATCCAGAGCAGAACTCTAGTCTTGATGCTTGTGCACCAGGATGGGCCCTTTGTTCTCCCCCCCCAGAGGTCAGTTGACCCAGAGCAACACAACGTGTGATTTCATGCTCCCCAACGGCGTACTGGCTGTATTTCGTTGTCGTCACGCCCTTGGACCTAACTGAGCTGAGCTATGAGGAAAAATATCATCGAAAGTCTACCATGAGATTTATAGCTGCGCGAACAAGATAATACAGGCGCTATCATACTTCCCACATAAAGACGGCAAATGACCACTATAGCGTCTCCAAAACACCACGCCAATGCAAACAAAGAAGGCCGAGACGGTGCGTGCCCAACTTTCCCCACCTTGAAGTCCCAGATGCGAAGAAGAAGCTCAGTGAAGATCCATGTCCGCGTTGTTCAACGGTGGCAACGTAGGCAACCCCAGGCCTTTCTCCACTAGAAATTCTAGCGGCGGCATGAGATCTCTTAAACTGCGGTTCCAAGCGCCAACCCAGGCTATGCGCTCTCGCACAGGGCCGAAGCACTTTTCAACCCATTTATGCTGGCGCCCGCCTCCAACTTTCTCTGCCTCATCAACCTTGCCCATCTGCCTAGCCAGGTTTCTGAGAACTAGGATCGCCGCAAGCGGCAGACCAGCGGCATCGCCGCGTTCGTCTGTCGCAGTAACTATCCATTGATATGGTACTTTGGATGAGGGGATCTCTACACGTTCGGGTGAGACATTATGCACTTTATGGATGGGCGCTTGCAAACTCGTGTCCGGAAGGTGAGTGATCACGTGTTTAACGACGGCATTGAGATCCGATGAGTCGCGCATCTTCTTGCAACCACCCCAATGACAGCTCCAGACCTTGGCCACAACCGGAGCAGGGCTGTCTGCCTCGCCCATGATAACGTCACCATTGGTCTCTTGTTTACCGTTGCTGTTCGCGAGAACAAATCTGCCCGTCTCCTTGTCTTTGTGCATATTGAAATGGACGTTCATGACATGCTCCCACATCTCGTCCGCCTTTAGTACCGAGAAATCGCATTCGCTATCCCTAGGCTTGGTTTGTCCTGGAGTGAAACCATTTGTCGTTGGCGCAGGTGTTCGCCACAAGCACTTAAGATATGGTCTGCCTCGTAAATCAACTGGTACGGATCGCGGTCTCACACCACGAATTGTGTACTTTGGCTTAGTGCGATCCTGGTCTGGGTATACAACCTGGGCTTGTGCATTTGTGAATGTGCTCGACACGTTTGTGATGAAATCTTTAGCTTGCATGAGCGGTCGCGTGAGTTTAGCTTGTGCAAAGGCTTCATTGTAAGCTGACCAAAGCGCGAGTTGCGTAATCTCGCCCTGAGGATCTTCCTCAAAGCATGTGCGCAACCTGGAAAAGTCAATGGGCTGTAAATTTAGAACAAATGGGAGATACGTACCAAGCACTGCTCAACTCCCTCTCGTCCGGTATCGTAGCGATCAGTGTTTCAATAATCTTTGGCGAGAGTTTTGGTGGTGTGCTGGCTGTGTCAGGAGTTGTTGAGCTGACTGTTCTCCTCTCCTCCTTTTCTTTCTGCACTTGCGCACCGTACATGAGCAGCCGTACAAGTTGACCGACAAGACCCTCCATATCCAAATTCTTCAGCATATACTCCACGTTTTCCGTAATTGCGGTGTATTGATACAGGAAGTCCAAGCAAGAGCTTCGCAGTTCCTCGTCATCAACGAGCAGCCACTCAAACACTCTCTGAAGGATATTCACAGGTACATCTGCCAACCTATTAGGTATCGTCTCAAAGTTCATGGCTATTCGGCTGAGAGCGCGAAGTGCTGTAATGATTGCGCCCCTGTCGTCCGATTTGAGTTGAGCTAGCAACGACGTATATAGGGGGTCGTTCGATTGCAATGCAAAGTATTTGGTGATCTGTTCTGCAATGTCAAGAGCATAATGACGTAGTTCAGTCAAAGCTGGACGTTCAGGTAGATTGAGAATAATCACAAGCAAATCTCGCAAGAGTGGCCGACGGACGATATATGCGGCGTTCTGCTCCAGCATGACCATATTTCGCAGTACTAGACCTGCCTCATTCACATTGCTGAGGGTCATCGCAAAGTCTTCCGGCTGTAAACCATCGACAATGGGCAGTGGTTGTAAGGCAGCTAGCTTTTGCATAATATTCGGAGTGCCGTTGAGCGCGTTGAGGACATCATTCTCAGTTGGTGGCTCATCTTCATATGATATCCTCCAATTGATATCATAACAGAGACTGCTGACCTTGAGAATTTGCTCGAGAAGCGCTTCAGCTAAACCGACGAACTGCTCAAACAAGTATTTATCACCTCGTTCATGAGATATTTTGACCAAATGATGGAGCGCATAGCGTATTTCTGCAGGTTCTCCTGACTGAAGCGCAAAGAGCGCGCGGAGATAGATATTCGCCCCAGTAAAACCGGTGCCTGGAAGCATGGGCGTGCCACGGATGTGTCCTTGTGGCCGTGAACTTCTTCGCTGCGCCAGCATCCGTCGGGCCAGATCGCGAAAGTGCTGAGGTTGGCTGGCAGGCGTCCAAGCCGGTTTAACAGTAGCGGGCATAACTGTACGAGGTTCGTAATTTGAGATGGTCATTGCAGCGCCACTTGAACCATATGAACCGTTTACGCCTGGAGTGGGACTGTTCGTTTGATGGAGTGCGGTGCGAGTTGTGCGTCCCTGACTCAAGTCTGCTTGTTGACCGAAGAGAACTCTTTGGGGTGGAGCCTGTCGTAAACCTGCCTCATTCTCAGTCATTGGTTGAACTTCAATTTAGCCTATCAAATCAGCCTCACCTCGCGTCGCACGACCACTTTGACTCCCTGGGTCGTCAATTTCCATCTTATCGACTTTAGGAGTCTTGGTCTCGTCATCAGAACCGTCTGATTTCTCTCCGTTGGCCAAATTCTCCTGTTCGCGAGGAACGCGTGGCGTGTAGTTTTCTAGGGTTCGTGTCCGCAGGTCGCCTCCTCTTGCTGATATGTCTTCCAGGATCTCTTTCGGTGGAGGCGTTTCCTTCCAGTATGTAGATATTTCGTAGGCCCTATATCTCTGTTAGCAACTGTCGAATCCGCTCAGGAAAGATTGGCAATTCACGACATACGCCAGATTCTTGTAGTACGCCGTCTTGAGCAGAAAAGCCATCTGCACGATGTTCACATTGTGTGGCATAAAGTCTTGTGCTATCTTGCGCCAGGCCAGTTTGTTGTTCTTTGTATCAGAGACACGATCGTAGCCACCCTCTTCCAGCACCTTCTTGTACAGCTTGAGCAGGTCCACATGTCGCGGTCCAACCTTGGGCTGCGGATCGAACACGGTGCCGCGCTTTGCATGATATTGTTCCAAGTCCTTGATAAACTCCTCATACTCTTCAGTCCGCTCCACGCTCGGGTCGCGCTGCTTGAGGACCATCGTGGCCTATCTCAAGGGGTTGTCGCCCAGCACGTATAGAAAAAAAGGAAAGACGGGAGTGGGTGCGGGAGGGTTTGGCGAGCACCATGAACGTCAGAGCGAGGATTTTCAATGGTTCGTGATGCCGGAACCTGAGCTGGCGCAAACTTCAGCCCTTGTCACGTCGACAAGTTTGGTGTTTGAACTTCGCGAACGAGGCCCGCGCCAGTAAGAAAAAGTGGGTCCTTGCGAATCCCTGATCATTCAGGTTCAACTCCAAGGCTGATCGTATCACGAGCGCTGTTATGAAAGAACATTCCAACGCTGTAACAGTCACCATGGGAAAGCCTATGGTCTAGTCTCATTTATAAGGTTTGATCTTAGGCGAAAAATTGATGGCGATGATGCAGACAGTGTCGCACCCCAACGGAGTTTCCTTTTCACTGCTTAAATTTTCACACACCACGGATCCAAAGCAAAGCAAAAAATGGAACTGGAAGCACGAAACTCGCGATCTTCAGCTCATATTTGACACATATGGGGGATTTCCCTCTCGTCAGCGGACATATCCTATGCTGCGCGTTCTCCAAGCAGATCAGGTCTTGGTATGAGCCGTCAAAAATTGCGCTCGTGACTTGCAATCCTGTTGTGTGTCCCGCTCACTGACAGCATAGCACGTAGGAACGTGTAGATCTGTCATTAAAAATTCACCAAGCAGCTGACCTGGTCGCTGCGTCACGGAAAGCTGGGAAGCAGCTCAAGGAGCCGGACGATGTTCCTACTGCGGCTATCCACAAGCGTTCCAACTGCGCGATTGCGATCCGCTACTCATACTCAGAGACTGAGGTACACTCGTCTCTATGTGACTTCTATTATGCTGCTGACGTGTATTATCAATAGACGCGTAGGCTACAGTTCAAATTTGAGTCGGTTCAGGATTTTGATCGCGTTCTCTTAATTCTCAAAGATCTAGGTTGCTACATGGTCAGCCCGGGTGTAAATCCTTTGGGTGAGCGCACAGTGACGCCAAACAGGCCCAGTTCACAACGCTCGTCGTCAGCACAAACATCAGTCCTCTTTGGCCATGTAGATACTGCGCGTTCGCAAGATCACAAATTCAGTTCATCACACGCTACATCCAGCGATCTCTTTCGACCTTCAAGTGCGATCTCTGACACATTTTCCCTATCTTCTCAATTTCAACGGCCGTCAGTACACGCTTACACAACCCAGTTTCCAGAGCTACTTCAGCCTTCCACGCCATTATTTCCAATCCATGAAGACGACTCGTTCGACGCAGATCCAGTGGTTGCAAACATAGGGGGCTTCGATACAAGGAACCAACGTGTCGACCCATTAAGAAGACGCGCTACAGCTGTGGAATCGGAACAAAGCAAGGAACTACGAGCCGATTCACCCGTTCGTCTCGACACGGCACCGGCCATTAGCGGACATGGATCAACTTGCTCGCCTTCGTCGCGGATAGCACTCATGGAACGCCCCTCGACAACTTCAAAGATGACAATAGTGCAGCTCGACAGCGACTTGAGCGCCATGATTCCGCCACGGCGCGAACTCCCGTTTAAACGTCCAGAGAGTCGACAATCCGCGTTTTCGCGAGACAGAAGCGCGAGTCGGCCCTCGAGCTCGGCAGATTTGTCCGCGCTTCCGAAACCTAATTTCATTGAACCGGCTCCGATTGAAAGCGTGATGCCCACGCGTAAACACGGAACAAGCGCGGAGAACGACTTGACGAGGAACTTAGCCGAGGGCGAGACGAAGAAACGTTACGCGGACACCAAAGAAGCAACATCCCTTGATGTGGATGCAGCTGGTGCCGAAAGACCGAATACGGCAACATCGACGCAGAGCAAGAGAATTCGCCTGGCAAAAGAGACAGGCATCCGTCTGTCTACCTCTCTCTCGACCCCTTCAGCGAGCAACAACGTCTCAGATGACGCGCCCATGACCAGTGAAAAGGCAGCTGGCACGAACAACATCACTGATAACCTACGCAACGCCCTCGACCGCGTTGGTTCGGCAATGACGCCAACATCACCGCAGATCGCGTGTCAGCATCTTGAGAAGGAGAATCTTGCCAGCTATGCTGGCATGCCGTACGAAGAGAGGATGGCTGTGCTAGAGAAGTTGATCGTGGAAGGGGTGGCTGACGAGAATTTCATCACGCTATGCGAAGATGTGTTTGGGTGCTGGCAAAGGATTGGACTCGGGCGCTGAAGGGCCCGACCACATGCGCTGAGATAGGAAGAGTTTTGAATCACGCTGTCGCTACAGTGAACTACACTCTTGTCTCGAGCCAAGTGGTCTTGGGGTATTCTACAGAATACGGAACAGCAAGACGGCGTGTAAGACTATATGGAGTTTTAGAATTGAGCTGATAGGTTGTTTCGCAACTACGCCGGCTCATAGATGGTCATGATATGATTCACTCAAGTGTAGCCGTCAACTATGATACTTGTCCTTGGGCAGAGGCTCCCTGCAAAGAGAGTAGAATTTATGATCGCGATTTCCCAAGCTGAAAACCGGACAAAGACTGGACAGCCAACGACGTCTTCTGAACGGAGTGAGTAGCATACCTGACGGGGGCTGTTCCGTTTCCAAGGTCGCCTCCACGCAAAAGGTTTCACGGGCAAAGGCTGAGCAAGTCTCACATAGAGGCATGGCAGTTGGAGCATTAGCTTTCGACCCTAGTTAGCGATTGTCACCTCGTCCGGTCCTGATCGTCTGCGGGAGCCGAAGCGCCTACGTCCACGTTCGCGCCTTCTCCACGTCGCGACCAAGCTTATTGCGTAAGGCGCGCTCCGCGAGTTTCACTGTCGACACGGCTTGGCGAGACGCGGAGTACGAGCAATCAACGGCCGAACGTCTTCCGGTCTTACATTGCGAGACCAGGCGGCACTCCTGCCACAGCCCATGTCTTCTACAGGTACGAGCACAAGCAATGGGAAAAGGGAATCGCTGCGTCTGCATGGAGACGCGAGGAAAAGGAACACCATCGGCGGCCTCCGAGACCAAGCAACGACCCGTACGATGTTCTCGAAGGATTCCGAGGTCGGCAGGGAAACCGCCAACGAAGATACTTCTAAGTTTTTCTCTTGCCATTCGGCATCCGCGAATCCTGGCAGATCATCATCATATAACGGGCGGGTAAGATGCCAGCAAAGCGGTCACGCGGTGCTGCCGCAACGCTGCAAAGCGTAGATTTTGTATGTGTCATGGGCCCCTCGTTGGAGTGGGTGTGAAAGATAGATCACTCGTGTATCAAATTTGCATGGAGTAGGAGCCAGGAGGCGGTCAGATCAAGGCGAAAAGGAGATGAAGAGGAAAAAAAAAAAATTTATACCATCCCATTATGGAAGCTGAATGAAGAGGAGAGTTTAGGCAGAATCAGGCGAATCAAAACTTAGGCCAACTGATACAATGCGGTTGGTCCCATAGTGCGGTGGGCCGAGCCGAAGGAAGACAAAACCGAAGATCCGAGCGTGGAAATGGGCAGTTGTCCCTTGACACCTGCGACGCAAGGGGAGAGGCAGAAGAATGAGAGTTGCTATTGGTTGGCGACAGCGTGGGATGTGAATTTTTCTTTCTTCCGTTGCCAAGCAAAACAAGGCAGAGGGACGAGGTTTGGAGGAGGCTGAGAGCCGTGGAGGGCAAAGACTTGGTGGATGCATGAAAACTCTGTCTGTCGAAGCGCCAAGTCAAATCGAACATCGAACTGTGGGGTGACCAGGGCTCGTTCAGCATGCCGGGCCGTGCACGACGCCCGCTGTTACTTTCTGCCAGGAACATCTGCAGGACATACGTCGAGGGGTGCCGAAGCTGAATTTTACCGTGCGACGATTGGAGGACGTGGACTCACATCCCACGACTTGACGATTCCACGTCACAGTGGGTTTTTTTGAATACGGATCGTTGGCGGTCAGCTGGACGACGACGCAACTCTGAAAGTGGGCGGCTTGCTGGACAGAAGCGTGCAGCTTTTGTACATGGGAGATCAGCGAAGTCGCGTTCAGGCTAGTGTGTGACAGGACTTGCAAGGAGAGGTCTATGAACCTGGTCGGGGACGTCATACCGCGCAAGCAGTTTGTGCCGCTGCGGATGCACGGAATGTGCCTTTGTCAGGTGCTAAAGAGCATCGCCCGGCGTTGCGAGAGTAGCGTCCGCGTTAATGACAAGTGCTGCAATGGGCGAGACGCACAACGGAAAGCTACAAGACAGGCAGATCTGCACGGTGCAGGCTCGACGTCAGCTTGGTCTCTTGTCTGGATGCAACATGCGACTGGGTCTGGGAGAGAGGGGTGTGGGGGTGTTTTGAAGATTGAGAATTGGCAGAAAAATGGCGGCTACCGGGCATATCGAACACGACGATTGTGTGAGAACGTAGGAGCAAACCGGATAGAACTTGTCCAAAACCGTGTACCAGGAGTTACTGCTTGGGGGTTCCCGGGCGATCGTGCGATGAGGGGGACGAATGATCCGCCCACCCGCCACAGTCTTGTTGTCGCATGCTCGACCGCAAGCAAGGCACGCTATGTACGACTCACCCAGGCATCGCATTTCCAGGAAGAGCATAATGCGTGCACACGCTCACGCAGAGCGTAAGCTTTGCACGGGTACGAGAGAAGGCAAAGAAAATACAAGATTGGCGGGGAAGGTCCACAGGACGTAAGGACCAGCCAGAGGCACGGGAGGTGCCTAAACATGGACCGAAATACGCACACATACAGACGCTCACATATGCGGACGGAGACGGGAATGCTGTAATTTCAACGAAGGGTTTTAGCAGTGGTTGAGAACGCGGCCTGGGGAGCAAGGATCACGTATGATGAAAGGGAGGTGCTAGAGCAGACGTTGGGCGGCCGAAAAGTGAAAGGGATAGTCGGTGAACAAGTGTAAGGGTGGAGTAGGGCTGAGAGGGTGAGAACGTGACCAAGAGGTGTAGGTGTGTGTGTGTGAGAAAGTGAAAAATAGAGAAAGAGCGAGAGAGAGTGTGTGTGAGTGAGTACGTGCGTGAGAGGAGGGGTGGATAGGCGAGAGTTACAGATCGCAGGGATGGCAGATGACAAAGACCAAGGCCTGGCAGAAGAGAGGGTCGAGAGGAAAGCGTGGATGGTTGCACTGTGCGTGCATGCGTGCGTGTGCGCGAAGGTGGATGCGTCTAGGTGTGGTTATGCACATTGTATGCGTGCAAGATTGGGGCGGGTTTGCACGGACGGGGCAGAGGTGGCGACAAGCAGCAGAAAAGCGTCGAGAAAGGGTGAGGAGGCGGTGATGCTCGAAGAGGCGGCTTGCAGCATCGAAAAGACGAGAAGACGAGAAAACTCTGCAAAGGCCTTGCGCTGAGGATGATATCGGAGGGGACGTCGCCTTGTGTGTCAAGAAGCAGGCTCCCACGCGCGACGGGGCCAGTGAAGCGCTCCGCGGGTGGAAGAAGAGCCTGAACTAGGCCTAGCGCGGCAGGCGGTGGGCTTAGACGGCATACGACGTTGCCTGGTGCTTTGGGTGCTTGGTGCTTGGTGCTCGCGGCGACTTGACGCATGGTGCTCTCTCTGGCGCGCTGGCAGGAGACTTCAGGCGTCGACGTCTGCGTCTAACAGTTTCCAGCAGGAGCAAATGACAGCGACTCGCGCAGGCGGCACTGGTGGCTGAGGCAGACGCAGCGGGCTGGCGGCGGTTGCGCGGGAGATGGGCGCTGGGAACAGGCGCTTGACGGTGCTGGAGTCAGGCGGGTCAGGGTCGGAGGAGAAGGGACCAGGCGAGCCCGGGGGGGGAAGAAACAAGCGGTGGTGGGCGCAGCTGGGAGGACGCTTCTGGCCAGCGGCCGGGAGACTGCTCAGACGGACGCGCGCGTTGGCAGGCACAGGCGTCCGGCTCCTGGCGCCGCGTGGGGCGCTGCCACTGCCGCCAATGCTGATTGATGTACGGTAATGCTGGACTGTTCTGGTGCGTACTGTACTGTACGTTACCGTACTGTTCTGTACTGCACCGGCCTGGACTGGGCCGGTCCTGGGCTGCCGCCGCCCTGCGCCCTCGCTCCTGCTGCTGCTCGCTGCTGCTTGCGCATCCTGCTGCCGCTGCTGTTGTTGCAGCGTCGCGCTAGTCTGGAAAAAAAACACATGGAGGTCTGCCCACCCAGCACAAGCCCTTTCCTGCACTCGCTGGCTCCGACGCCTTCTTATTCTCTTCTCTTCCCTTTCTTCATTTCCTCCCCACTCCACACCACCACAACAACCACCACCACACCTGCCTCTTGTTTTGGTCGGCTCAATCTTTATTTAACCGGAGGCCTCTGGCCAGCTTCGCACCCTTTGGTGCTATAGCTTGGAGTTGTTTTCTTTCCGTCTCTCGTCCCGTCCGTGTTCGTGCTTTGCTCTCCACCGTCCCGTCCAATTCCACTCTCCCATTTTTGCCTCACCTGCCCGTACCGACCGCTGTGGCCTCGGCCGAAACGAGAGGGAGAGATTGTGGAACAGATCAAGAAGAAAAAGATAACACAACGCAACACATCATTTCGCCTCGTTTCCGCAGTCCTCTTTCACCGCGCGCTGTACCATTCGCGTCGTCGGGGTTGCGCTGTCGTCACCGGTCCCGTCGGTGGTCTCTCCTTCCCTGACTGCTCTCTACCCGAATCTCCGAACCCGTATCCGTCGTCGGTTCCGCAGAGGGTCTGGGAGAGGTGAGCGTTTGGTAACAGCCATGATTATCGAAGGCCAGAAGTGGGCATGCCAGTCATGCATTCGGGGCCACCGCGTCAGCAACTGCACGCATGCTGGTAAGTAGAAGTCGCGCGCCCTCGCCAATTGTGCCTCGTTTCCGTACAGCCTCCACTAACTGAGACGTCTGTTGTACCCGTGCAGACCGCGAGCTGTTCCCCATTGCCCCAAAGGGCCGTCCTGTCAAGCAATGCGAACACTGTCGAACCGCCCGCAAGGACAAATCCCACCATGCAAAATGCAACTGTGGAAATAAGAAGCACAAGGACGTGTCGTCTGAGAGCGGCCCAAAGAGTAAGCTGGTGCCGTCCTTGTTTCCGCTGGACCCCCAGCGCTAACCTCGCACTTCAGTCGAAGGCTTCGGATGCTCCTGCCACAAGCCTGGTAACAAGTGCGTCTGTGGCATCAAGAGCGAAGCAGCCGATCTGAGGATCCAAGAGCAACTCCTCCGGCGCCCCCTCCCCGTCAAGAGCAGGCCTACGCTCGACACGCGAGTCTCCGAGAGCGTCCTGACGACGGGCCACCCCAAGCCCCAGCACCGCAACACTCTGGGTCACACATCGTGTCAGCCGTACCAAAAGCCCAAGAGGCCTGCCAGCCTCCACGGACCTTCGCACAAGGATGCGGTCTCGTCCGACCTCATGGACGGCGAGCCACGTGCCGCAGATGACATGCTTCTTCTTAACGGTAATGCGAGCAAGATGTATGGCATGGACGTGCCTACCATGTCCGCCGACAACCTGCCCGCTTACTTTCCCACCGGCTTTGAGTCCGGTCTTGATTTCGGCAACTACTTTAGCGGAAGCGACGTCAGCACTCCCGACGCTTCTTCTCAGTTGTTCCGCACCACCAGTGCGGACGCCATCTCGTCCCAGTCTGGATGGTACGACACCACGCTGAGTACTGTCGCTGAAGCCCCTGGTGACTTTGTCACGTCGCCCACGGGTGTGTATGGCGAGAGCGACTGGAACATCCCCTCTGCAACCTCGGACTTTTTCTCTCCGTCGGACCTGCCTTTGAGCACGAGCATGAACAAGCTGTCCCAGACTATTTCCCACAGCGGCGAGTCGAACTATCAGAGTGTCCCCGGCCTGACAGCGTCCTCATCAGGTGCCCAGTCCGAGATCGATGGCCCCACGGGAAACGGCAAATTGGATGCTTTCCCAGCGCTATGGAGTGGCACCGTCCAGTTCCGCGAGAGCACTCCAGTCACGAGTGCTCCGCAAAACGGCGTGTTCGCCTTTCCAGCTAGCGTGCCCAACTTTGAACCTGGATTCAAGCCTACGTCATCACCTAGACGACATCGCCAGACGTACAGCGGAGGCTCACATCACACGCACAATGGCAGTGGGTCGACGACCGTGCCTGGGGACTACGGCTTTACCAGCAACGTCAACATTGGCCATCTCCAGAACCTGGCCACACTAAAGAGCGCGCGAGAGGCCGCCGCAGCTCGATCGGCCAGTCAGTCTCCAAGCGGCTTCCAGCTGGGTGGTGAGAGCGACGTGGGCGCGATCGCCATACCTAATAGCGAAGATTACTACGACGAGTTTGACTTTCCTTTTCAACCCCCACAGCCGACGGAAAACTCGAGACAGTTCTCTTGGCTGCTCGATAGCCAATAACAACGGTCTCAGCCAGGGCTGGCTCTACTCTTCCACCATCTCTCTCCCACACACACAAAGTTTAACGACGCCATGAATCATGTCGCGTATTCTGCATATGGAGGACCTGGTGCTTCAGTAAGACAGCATCGTCATCGTCATTCTCGCAGTTACGTTCGAGCACGCACAGCGAACCCGTTAACGAGCCTGTTTTTTTGCTTTGGGTTTCTTTTCTTCCTTTTTTTTTTATTTTTTTTTTACTCAAGCCAAATGAACATAGATTTCTTGTGGATAAGTTTTGCAGATCCGATAAGACACATAAGCGCATACGGGTGGATTCAATGTCTATCAAAAATCACATTCGTTGGGCGGTCATCCATGGGACTTCACTAGTCGAGGAAGCAAGGTGCGATTAGCTAGCTAATCGGCTAGAATTGGTCGCACAATGGTCTCATACATCAATGCAAGAAATTTCCAAGAAAAAAAACCCGTTTCTCATTCCAAGATGGGGATTCAAGTCGGGATTTCCTCTTCACCATACTTTCTTTGTTTTTCTTTCTCCGCGCAAGAGTAGCTACAATCCGCGGAGCTCTGTCGGGTCCATCCTGGCCAGGCTGGCTGGCAGCGATGTAGTAACTCCCACGACTCGATCGGCGTGATCTTCTCTCGTCTTGGTCGCGTGAAGATCCGAAGATGCCGTCGAAAGTTTTGTCAGGCATTGCACTCTCCAGACATCAAGGAACATGCAGGACCACGAATAGGAACCCAGACGCCGGACTCGCCGCCTTGCCTTTTTTTTTGGCTTTCACGTTTTCGATACGCCCCATACATTACCCCCACGCGCAGTAACCGCCCGAAGATCTCTTGGCTTCTAGCCGATCGCAGCAACGTGAACAAAAACGTCACTAATGCATTTTGATGGACCCCACCATTTCCTCTTCTGTTTGAGGAAAAGCGCCGTATAACAAAACAATCTCCAAAATGACAGACGGATTCGACGGCTTGAATGGAATACGTTTCGTGACGGACAGACTGCGGTGAGGAGGGCAAAGTCGGCAGTAGAAGGACGCGAGAGAAGGAAAAGATGGAAAGGAAAGAACAAAAATTAGGTAAGACGAGTGACGGAGAGGAAGGACAAGCTGGAAGCCGGCCCGTTTCATCGCGAGTGGAGCAGGACTACTAAAAAGTGAAGGGGGGTTTTGTTCAAGATCAGTTCACCACCGCCATCACAACAACAGCAGCAGCAGCAGCAGCAGCTGCTGCTGCTGCTGGGCGCTCCCGTTGCTACGACTATCATTGGGGGATACCAACTACTGAAGCTGAGTAGCAGCAAAAAAAGATGCAAGCCACGCCCAGTTCTGGCGCAATCCCGATGCTGCTGCCACTGCTCCTACTGCAAACGCTGCTGACGCTGCTCCCGCTGCTTCTTTTTTGCTTTCGCGGCGTCATCTTTGCAGGTCCACAGAGAGGCCTCATTTTCTTGTCTTTCGTTTATCGTTTTGTTTTAGCTTTGGCGAGGGTTTCCTGTCGGTGCGAGAGACGACGCGTGCAGTGCTGCATATCTAATTCTTTGCAGCGTGGGCGTGAAGGCAAAGATCCCGCTCCCCCATCCCACCCCCCAAAGTTTCCTTTAAAGGATGGACAGACTCGAAGGTGTGGGTATTGGACACATGTTTCTTTCTTTTTCTTTTGTTGTTCATTCTCGCGCAGTGCCGTGAATGGTTGAAGAGGGCCAGCATCCGTGTGCCCCCCTCTTTTTTTTTTTTTTTGTTTCTTTCCTTTCTAATTGGAGTTTGTTTCGTAGCGAGTCGCGTGTTCTGAGCGTGGAGGGGGGAAAGTGAGACACCATTCTGGAGTCTGGAGGTGGGAGAGCGGGGTGGGAAGCGATAGGATGGCGGCGAGCGATACGTGTGCCGCAGCCTTGTGATCGTCTGGACAGGCCTCGATCGTTGCGCTTAAGCGATCTGAACAAATAAACCCCCCCGCTGCGAGGATGCAGTCTGGACAACAGTAAGAACAGTGGTGTCATTCTCTTCCGACCGTTTTTGGCCTTCATTTTTCTCCCTTCTCGCCGTCCTGCTCCCCTCCTCGGAGCGGCCCTAAACGAACCCGCCTCTACCCGCGAGCGCGCCGTGGCCGACGAGGGCTCACGTTGCTTCCGGGCCTCCAGCTCGCCCAAGTGCGTCGAGGCGAACTCTGCGTCCAACCATGCATACGCCCGCCGTGTATGGCTCTTCGGCGGGCCGCAACGGTGTTTGCCGTGCACTTTTCTCGTCGACCGTGCATCAAGTCGCGAGACGCGCCAGAAGCGTGCAAGGCGCATCGCGCGCGAGCTCTCTCCTCTTTTTGCCGGTGCTTGCGCGAATGCCCGTCGTCCGGCGAGTCTTTTTTTCCCCCTCTTGCGTCGTGATCATCGCGCCTTTACTGCCTTCGCTTCGGGACGCTGGCCTCGCAATTGTACTGGGTTCCGACTCAGGCCATACCTTCTGCCTCGCACCTCAATCGTACAAAGCATCCCCTGTCGACCCTTTTGGAAAAAAAAAAGACACTGTTCAAAGTGACATCAAAGTAGAAGAAGTTACCTCATCTCAGAGATGGGGCTGGCACGCGACAGCTACACCCCTCCTTTTTGGTGGAGAAAAAGGCGGAACCTCAAAGCGCTGCTACTCCGTACGAACGGTTGGAATCATTGCCTAGGCGCTTTCCAAGACCGCCTTCAGAGCACGTAAAGCCGTTGACAAAGGAGAATCAGCCTGTACTCAGCCGTGCATGTAGAACACATAAAAGCTGCTCTGTGAGCCTTTCGCGCGCGTATGCCCCGTGCTTTTTTTTCCCCTTGGCAGTCCTGTGTGTCGTCTGCACCTTACATGTTTGCCTGCGTGCGGCGTTTGATTTCCGCAGAGCCACACCTCAGTCTGGAAAGGGAAGAAAAAAAAAAGAAAGAAAGAAAAGGAAAGTCACCGGCCCCGTTTCGCGACGGCCTGGCATCGCGTGCGGCTTTGCAATGTTCCATTCCAGGTTATATGTAGGAGTGCCTCCGCTTCTTCGGCTGCGTAGTGCTTTCCAGCAGAGTAAGCCTGGCATGACTGCGTCACGGACGAGCGGGGACGTTGTGTCTGCCAAACTGGAACAGGAGCACACAGACGTTCATCCCCTCTTTGACCTTTGCCAATTTGAAGGACGTCAGGGCGGTGATCACGAGGATTGGCTACGGCGGCGATGTCTGGGAAGTGCGAATTGACCTGGTGACGCCTATACCTGGGCCTGTTGCCGACCACGGTGTCCCACCACTATCTTACATCGAAGAGCAGGTCAAGCTTCTGCAGTCCATCGGCCCGCTGCCGCTTCTGTCTGCAATGCGCACCAAGTCCCAGCGAGGAAAGTTCAAGGATGACGCTTACTATGAGGCGCTGGCCCTAGTGCCTCTGGCGGTCAAGCAGGGGCTTGCGTACGTTGATGTTGAGCTCGGGCGGCCGGCTTATCTTTGATCGAAGAGATCGCGAGGAAGGAAAGGCGCCTCTCCAATATTGGCGCATCGTACCAGAGCAGGACGGGAGAGGTTGCTTGGAACAGCGACGGATCACGTCGCAGATTTGAGGCATCCGAACGCATTTGGCGGTGCTCTCTGCCCATGTCGTCCTGGAAGGAGAATTCCGCTTGACAGTCTCGTCTGGATATCATCAAGATCAGTAGGGCTTGAGAAGCAGAAGTTTCGTTTGGAGCCGCCGTTGGTCTTCAGCCACACTTTGCTTCGACGAGCAAAACAAATTCACCGGCTGGCCGTTGATCTAGCCGCAGCCGGCACCAGCAAAGAAAAACCGCGGCGTTCGTGACCATGGCGACTCGGTCCCTGGCTTGCCACGAGCGGCCCGGCGCGAAGGCCAAATTGCGACTTTGACAAGAAGCTGTCCGTCGTGCGTGTGGAAGGGGCCAAGGACGGTCCCCTCCGTTGACTGCGGTGGTTTTGGACGATCGGTGGAATCTACAAACAGCGACAGCTCCAGGATGTCCAAGAGCAGGATGAACTCTGGCCTGACGTCCGTACAGGTCTGCCCGACGTCGCGCGCGAAGTCGTGCATATGCGTGAACAGTCGCCGCATCAGGAACCGCAATCCTCGGGTCTTTGGCTCCGGAATTCATGGCGATCACATCGTCCGTGCTGTTTTCGATCGTCAGATCCTTCAGGGGAGGAATCTTGACCTCGCACGGGTTTAATTACGACGAGAGACAATATGCGACGGTTGAGATTTTTTTGACGGCTGTTGGATTTCCCATCTACGGCTGGAAAGCTTCTAGAAGAGCTATCTCGACCTGGCCTCCCTCGTCCACTACTCGTGTCGATTCCCCAGCAGGTGACTAATATCGGACTGCTCAAGAGGCATCTTAGGCCCATCCTTTCGCAGCATCGGATTGGGGAAGTTCCAAGAGGACGGAAGGAACTGGGAATGAGCGAGTCGGAGATGGACAAGGTTGTGGACGAAGTATTTTGCAGACCGCACTGGGATCCGAGGGCGCTTAAGCGAGAATCTATCCGAGAGTTACTCAGGCGTGCGTGGGCCGGAGAAGATGCGAGAGCAGATCTGCAAGATGTCAATTCGAATTGCATCGTTCACGAGAGTCGTTGGCGAAATGGTGTCGTTGGGTTCCTTGCGCATGTAGAATTATAAACTAGGCGTAGGCTGTGGCCTTTTTTGCACGGGTTTAACATCCGAAATTGTCAAATATACACGAAAAAAAAAAGGGGGAAAGAAAAAGAAGTTTCTCTAAATTATTCCTCAACATTGACCTTATTTTCCCGGCTTTACGGCAGTAGGATTCGAAACCACGGTCGGCAAAGGACTAAATCGCCCCTTGATTGCCCGGCTTATATATGAGCCGCAAGTACACCGCTGAACGGCCGAAAAGATCTATACTATTAAATCGGTAATTTGAATAGCATGGCAATGGAATCTGACTCCTATAATCCCCCAATATTTGAGCTCATCAAGACTCTAGCTAATCATTGGTTTGAATCCAACGCGCCCACGAGCATTTGACAGAATTTTAACGGAAACAATCCTACATCCATGATGGCATCAGGTCAGAGTGATGCCGAAAAAACTCTCCATCTTGTTGGAGTGGGCGTCAAGCATTCAATTGCACCACCCATGCACAACTTCATTGCCAAATCACTTCGTCTACCGTGGACCTTCCATAGCACCGAATGTGCATCGCTCGAGGAGTTGCTTGAACTGGCACGGCGTGAGTCAACTGTTGGCATGGTGGTAACCATGCCGTACAAGACCACAGTCATGCCAGAACTCGATGCGTTGGACGACTTGGCTAAGGCCATTGGCGCTTGCAACAATATATATCGAGATCCATCCCAATCCAGTAGACTCTGTGGATCAAACACAGACTGGTTGGGCATCAAAGGATGCCTTCTAGAGAAATCCACCGGTACCAAGTGTCAAGGCAGCGAAGAACGTTCAGTTCAAGCGCTCATTGTCGGGGCTGGCGGCGCAAGTCGTGCGGCAGTGTATGCCCTCGCTACCGAAATGCATTGCTCCACAATCTACTTACTCAATCGAGACGACGACGAAGTCGTTGCGCTCCAGAGCGACGTTCTTCGCATCGAGTCCTCTCCCAATATCGTACATGTCAAAAGCGTAGAGCAGGCGAAATCTCTCGACACTCCAGCCTACGTGGTAGGAACGGTGCCTGACGCGGAGCCCAAAACTGAGGCCGAGAAGACGGTCGTCGCTGCTCTAGAAGAGTTTCTGTCAAGGCCAGGCAAGGGACTATTGCTGGATATGTGCTTCAAGCCTCGGCGAACGCGAATGATCAAGCTGGCAGAACGACTTGGCTGGCAGACAGTTGAGGGCACGCATGTTATCGGATATCAGATTGAACAACAGTGGCGATTATGGTCCGGAGAGGATCGGGTGAAGATGCTGGACAGAGAGGGTGCGTGGAATGTACTGATGAAACATGCTGAAGAGAGTCCAGGGATTAATTTCTAATCTCCTTGATACATACCTCTCTACCTGTCATCGAATGCACTAGCCATTGAGGTTCAAATTTTCCACACACAGCTTCCATGAATTTGCTCCACGTTTAGCGTGCTCTTCAGGCACATGTTCACCCGGCTCTGCCATAGTCCTGGAGAAAAGCTCCATGGATATAAATCCTTTGTAGCCCAAGCCTTCAATGATCGCTCTGGCGATAGGCTCGATTGGGAGATACGCACCGCGATCCTTTTCATACGCAAATGCTCGGGCGTTTCGAGACCAGCTCATTCGTGCCGGCTGGCTTTCGACGTAGAAAGGATGTCCTTTTACCAATGGTGAGTCCATCCGTTCCGCATCAACGACCTGAATATAAAACACTTTATGAAGATCTATTTCTTTCACCATTCTCTTTATCGTCGCCTCAAGATCCGCGTCTGCGTTTGGTGTCTTCCCTGTCGGTGAAGCTGGATCAGCCCAGACTCTGCCAGCGATGTTGAACGTGTCGAGACAGAGGCCGAAGTTTGGCCTGTCGACACGCTGGACAACATCCCATGCTTTCTCCCATGTGTCGATGTGCGTGCTCCAACAGAGACTTTCATAGCCGAACCGAACAGGCGGGTTTTCCAATAGTGCAAGGTCAGCCAGCTCGCGAAGATCAGAGGCGATGAGCTCTACATCATCCGACAATTTGTCTGCTGGGAGGAAATTTGCCGGAATCTGGATTGTGGAAGTCCCAAGGCGCTTCGCGATTTCGAACCATGCTTTGATTTTCTCAATGAGTCGACCGTGCTCCTGACGGTCAAGGAGGCCTTCGTAGAACAGAAACGGTTGCAAAGATATGATCTCCAAGCCCAGCGACGAACAATGACTGTGGATGTGCTCTGCAGCGTCGAGTAACTGCTCTTTGGAAGGAGCTTCGGTGCTCGATCTGGCTTTGGCAAGATGCTCCAAATCTTCGTAAAATATCTCAATTCCTTCGAATCCATATTTCGCAGCTTGAGCAACTTTCTTGTCGAAGTCGTGCAACCAAGCACGACCAAGAGAGGCCGAGAGAATGGCAGGGCGGAAATCCTTCATGGTGCTTGCTGTGCATTGCAGGAAAACTTGTGAACAGTCTGCTTTCAGGACCACGGCAATTAATCAGGCTAATCAGCACATGGATTTGAACCGCATGCACTGCACAATTCGCAGGAGATGCCGACAATTGAAGCCGATAGCTGCGGGACTCATGCCTCGCGATTTACAGTGCGCTCGATTTCTTTGTCGAGGGGGGTAGCAAATCTGCGGAAAAGGAATTAGCCGTATTCACAGCTCCTGGTTTTGCGAGCTTCATTGCGGAACATCCGCTCGTCAATGTTTGATCTTGAATGCAAGACCTGATCATGATGCTTGCAGTGTCTGTAGCAAATAAAAACTTCACCGGAGCAACAAGCCGCAAGACCGTCTCTAAAATTGTGTTGTATTTGAGACAGTTAAAGCCACTTGACGCTGTGCAGACATCATTTAAGGGAAAATCATGGTTGATCTTCACAGTCTTCCTCAAGACTTCTGGCCAAGGAATAGTCTTCGCAACAATGGACCTGTTCAACTGCTCATGGAACGAATGTACTTGAGAGAGCTGGCTGAGGGCTGGCCTTGCTACCGGTAGGAAATAGATATCCCTAAAGCAAAACACGCTGTTTCTGACCGAGCTATTCAGAGACGCCTGTGAATGGGACAACTTCGCCTCGATATTCCATGATGACGCCCATGTATATACGACTTGGTCTGGTCGCGTTCACTTTCACGACTTTATCGAAGCATCCAAAGCTGGAATAGACAAAGGTGCTTTCATTATGCATCGTTGCCATGGTCTCACAACAGACATCAACCCTGAAGGGACTCGCGCGGTGACCAAGATGAAAGCGACTATCACACAGCGGTTTGTGCTAGATGGCGCTGAATTGGATGTAGAGTGTGATTGTCGCTTCTGTTTCTTCTTTGAGAAGGCTGACGGGCGATGGGGAGCCAGATTCGTAAGACACTGGTACGAGAAAGACAAGTTGATTCCATGCAATCCAGCCAAGATTCCAAATGTCGACGAGGAAAAATTGAAGACTTATCCAGATGGGTATAAGTTCCTAGCATATTTCCAGGAAGCGATTATGGGAGCTAAGGTGCTGCCCGATATGCCAGGACATCGACGGCACGCAGGTACGCCCAATGGCGACAAGCATGATCTTTTGTATCTCCAAGCTAAGGAGTGGCTTGAAGGAAAGAATCTGATTTTTTAGACGGGCCTTCCAAAATTTATAGAATGAACTGCTGGGTTCGAAACCATAGCGTGGTATTTTGCACGGTTCATTGAGCAGAGCTTCGGCGCGAAACAAAATTCAGCCCGATTGCAGGTCTGAATATACCTAATGACTATTGAGCCACGAAAGATTGCTATATCTAGACAGTCTCTGGTAAAGAGTTTGAAATGCCCACATTTATAACTGCCCTCGTAGCTCTCTCTCTATAGCATTTCGCATTACATTGACGGGCGCGTCGGTTCCAGTCCACAGCTTGAATTGGGCAAAAGCCTGCTCCAGGAGAACATCTGGACCTCTGAACACCATCCATTGACAGTTCTGCGAAGCAGACTTCATCATTCCTGTTACCATGGGTCGATAGGCCATCTCAACAAGGACTGAAGGCTTGTGGCCAGAGAAGAGCTCTTTCGGAATGTCGTTCTCAGTAAGTTCATCGGCCGGAATACAAGCAACGACAATCTGAACGTTCTGTGACCCTTGACTGCAGGCTTGCCCTAAGCTTTCAAAGATCTCGAACCTCATCTTCGAGAAGTGAGCCGCCATAGCTTCTGCGTTCTTCCTGGTCCTGTTCACGAGAATGACGGACTTGACGTTCAACGTCTGCAGTGCATAACAAGCAGCCCTCGCGGCACCACCTGCGCCAAGGACGAGGGCGCAACACTCATCGTCCGCCGTCACACCCCCTCTCAAGATACAGGCTCGAATGCCAGACCAGTCAGTATTCTCACCGACAAGAGTCCGGCCGGAAGTTGTCTGTTGAACGACTATCGTGTTCACTGCTCCTATCTTCTGAGCTGTAGGCGACACTGTGTCGAGCAGTCTTCCAATTTGACGTTTGTGGGGATATGTGACAGATGCTCCTCCAAAATTAGGCTCATTAATCCGGGCTTCTACAGTCTCGTCCACTTGTCTACTCTGATGGATGGAGTAGTAATGCGGTAGCCCGATTGCTTTGAATCCGGCATTGTGCAGTGCTGGTGACAAAGAGTGGGATATGTTGTCGCCAAAAATGTAGAACTGAAGAGGAGAAATTGAGGTAGGGACCGCCATGATCAATTTGAGATGGGAATTTAACAGAAACAGCGTACTTGCAGTGCAGGAAACCATAAAACTTGCTGAAACGTTTACACATATCTGTGCAAACTCCCGTTGCCACGAGTCCGAGAGATGTTTAGCGTGTATGGCTGAATTCTTCTCCGATATCTGGTCCCAGACCCGTGCCTTTTGTTAGGGGACACCGCAAGAATCTCTCCGGCGAAGAATTTATGCGAATAATTCAAATAGCAGTATCACAGTGTCTGATTTCTGCTAGTATGTGCAGGCTATTGAGATGGATGAGGAACCGAGATCCTGGTTGCTATTCTGAGGCTGGGTATTGTCCGGCTGTCTTACACTGGCTTCACGTTGCAATGGGATATGGATGGTGTAGACATTCGGATTGCATCTGGCGGGCCAATGGAAAGCTATGCTTGGGACAGAAGTACAATTTTCTCATCATCACGATGCGAGACGTGGAAATAAATGTAGTCTAGCGTCCTTGTGATATTCAAGAGTGCGTGTAGAGGACATCATCTTGAATCAATAACGAGACTAACCTTTACTCTCAAGGGAGCGAAGTCCAGACTGTACTTGCTTCATATATCCCTCTCTAACTACTTTACGCATGTAATGTTGAGGTGCCTTTCGACCCGTGAACAGTTCGAATTGCGCAATAGCTTGCTCAGGGAGAACGTGCAACCCATCAACAGCAATCCATTTATGATCCCCCAAGGCCTTTATCTGTTTTAGTAATGGCGTCTCGAGTGGATCGTAAGCAAGCTGTAGTCAATTAGTTCAGAGACTCAAGCGATATCAGTCGCGCTGGCCTCAAAGCATACCTCTAGGACAACACCACCAGTGGGACTTGACAACCAATCCGAACGGAGCACAATATTAGTAGGAGACCCCGTTCGTACATCTTTGGCTGGTATGCAAGATACAATAATAGTTGGTGGCGTATGATCCGCTGACCAAGTATCTTCTAGCGACGAAATGATTGATGTCTCACATATCTCGATTGTGTCCGTATTGCTCAAGAAACTGGCCGATTGTGTCGTGGTCTGCTCTTGAGCCGAGACTATTTGACATTGTTTACCACCGCCTACTGCAATATTTTCATTGCAGAACTGTTTAATTAATACTTCTGCGTGCTCTCTGGTGCGGTTGAAGATATAAATCTTGCGAACACCTAGTTGAACCATCGCGTACATAGCAGCACGAGCCATACCTCCAGCGCCTAGAATAAGGCCAGAAGAGTTGCGTCCGATTGCATTAATTGGGGAAAGGTTGTCCCGAATACAAGTTCGTATACCAATCCAGTCAGTGTTTTCACCATACAATGCCACGATTGGGCCACGTCGATTTCTATCTAACAAGGCGCTCGCATGACTGGATCTCAGTGGGATGATGGTATTAACTGCCTTGATTGCCTTGGCGCTAGGGCTAAGAAATTGTATTCGTTTGACAACATCCACCTTGAATGGAGACGTAATACTGGCCCCACCAAATGAAGGGTCTCCCATTAGCTCATCTAACTGAGAGAGAGACGTGTTTTGAAATAGCTTGTATGAATGCGGCATTCCGGATAGCCGATAAGCAGCTTCGTGCATGGCAGGTGAAAGACTAAGCAAAATGCCTGAGCCATAGATGCCAAAGTACATCTCTTCCAAAAAGAATGAAGCGTAGAGTGCACGTTGACAATCTTGTACTGTAAGAAGCCAATCATTTTCACGGCTGGCTGAAGATGAGCGAAGAACGGGGTGAGTGACAGGCGTCAATGTGGAATTCACGCAACAGGAGAATCGACCGAGCTTGCCAGTGTTATACGCAATCAATGGGATCCTACGCGACTCCGAAGTATGTTGTATAAATTGCCGAATAGCGAAATTGTCTTCTACTGACGTTGCGTCCTGAGATAGTCTTACGATCTGGCATCCAAGCTCCTGAGCGTCTAACATCCTTTGACGACGACTTGGTTCAGTCCAGCCGTTTCGACCGGGCGAGTGGTCATGAAAGTTGCCAATTATCCTGGTTGAACCTCTATTTTTAATGAGGTTCTGTATCTGTAGGGGATCAAATTTTGCGTGTAAATCGACAGAGAGATATTCAGGGCCACAGCGCAACGCATGGTGCATGATCTCAAAGTAGACGTTTTCCATAACTTCGACCTTGATTGAGGTACCTGGATTTGTAGACACGAGCTTTTCTGAATTGATACTGAATATGAGCGGTAGATTAAGCGTTCTTCTGACCGAATAGAATGTTCGTGCGACCATGCTTGCCATGGCGCTATCAAATACATTCTTCCCCTCAACAACTGCTGGGAGGTCCAGAACAATCTCAACTGCGTCTACCAGAAGATCAACGTTCTTGAGCTGAGAACCAATTAGGTCCCATTGCGATAATGGGAGCAACATGGCGTAGGTATAAGGCCTTGATTCTGGGGGCACCTTTGATTGAATGTGTTGCGTGTAGTGATTCTCTTGTGTATCCGCAGGCTTCAGTATTTGATAGAGGAAGTGGACAAAGTCTCGTTCAACTTGTTTCAGCATTAGAGGCAAAGGTGGATGATTCCGTGATCCGTTTGGAGCGCTTGACACATCATGAAAGGACTCAGAAAGGTTGTAAAATTCAAAGTTTGATGCCGCACGGTACAACGGACTAGTCTGGTTGACAAGATTTGAGATGGCGTTTGCGTCCCACACACCAATGTAGCGATGAACATCATCTGCGTCTCTTAGAACCAAGATGACGGGATGCCCACGTGAAAATGCTCGTAGGAGATCTCGGCCGGCGCCCGTGATGGAGCTGGGACTGCAGATAATGACTGTTCGGGTCGAATTTTCAGCCAGTATCTGTCGCAACACCTTTAGCTCCTGAAGACCGTATTCTTTGACACCATGTGAATTCATGTATGACGCACTGGACAGTCCAGTCGTTCGCTGAAAATGTTGATCAGCATCAACTATCTGGAAATTCAAGGCCTTGGCGGCTATGACAGCCAGACTTGACTTCCCAACTCCACGAATTCCGATCAGAACGATAGAAGAGTCAGGAGCAAATGTACCTGGACTTGCTGCATGACTCAAGATACAACTTCTATTGTGGCTCACGGGGATAGGAGTATTGTCGTATGACAAGCGCGGAGTCGTCTGCGAGGTCATTGTGATTGAGGAGTCGTCGGCTCGTAGCAGCCAAGATTCGAGACTTGTAAGGATTGCGTTCCGAATCTGAAATTTGGGGACACACTCAACATTTCGAGAATATCATACCCAGTGCCTGTATGACACTTTTGATGGAGAGATATTCATGAAAGCCAGCTCTATAACAAGGGCTACCTGCGGTGGTTTGACGAGACAACTCTAGAACTAGGACTTGAACTGAAAGCAGTCGACCGGACCGCTTAACGATTCAGCCGAGATACAATGTTTCTAGAGTACATCAGAAGCCTGCGTATTTTCCGTCAATGGAACTGGAAAGGCGAAGAATTAGCCTAGGCTACTTTGATTCGGGTTAATCTTTAACCGCTCCCTGCACAGACTAAATCGATGGCTTGGTTGGGGTTTTGCTGAGATCGGCAAGGTCTGGATACTGTTCGTTAGCGTACCATCAAATAACAGTTCGATCTGCAAACTTATGCGCTGAACTGTCCTCACCAGCATTCATTGTACTCTATTCTAAACTCGTGAGGCACATGGTCTAGAATAATTTGGGAATCGGAGCAGACGCCCATCAAGTGGCCTTACCTTTCCCACAAGCTGCAGACTTCCTCCAATGTGCGTACCTAAGTTACTGCTACGCTCATTCGATAGCCGTCAAAATATTGCAGCTCGACTCCTTTGACAGTTGTGTGCGGTGGTCCTACAATGCCCTGCTTGACAGCGCTTGAACCTTTCTGAACCGTCTTTTATTATGCACGGGCTTGATGTAGAGGATGACGGAGGACGAGAGCACAAACGGACGCGGATATCAAGAGCATGCGGTCAATGCAGAAGCAGAAAATACAGATGCGACGGACGGCAACCGAAATGCACGTCTTGCGTTAAATTAAATCGCGAATGCACATATAATCCATCGAGGAAACGAGGACTCCCAACCGGTTACGTCAGAGTGTTAGAAATGTTGCTTGGGCTTCTGCTGCGAACTTTTGAAGACAGTGAACATATTCTGTCGTCGCTTCTCCAACATTCCTTACGGGAGCCAGCTTTGATCCTCGGAGAAGGAGAGCCTTCCTCTGGTAGTGCATTGGACACATGGCGAAAAAGTGGAGTCTTCAAACTCGTAGGATCACTTCTATCATTGGTGCAATCATCTGACGGTAGGCCAACATTCCATATATCACATAGAAGAGGTGAATTTCCAGTATTACGGATAGTTCACTAAGTTTTTCGATAGATGAAGAAAATTCACCACCCACTATCGATGAGAGCTTGACAACAGCGCTGTCTGCCTTTCTGAATTGCAAAGAGTCAGCCGGAAATGTTCATCAACTCTCAACACCTGAGAGCCTTACAAGCCTTCAACGGACTCAGCGGGCAAATACAGCGACAACGCCTCCAGTAGTGTCCGGTAACTTCACTCCCACTGCCGGTCTCTTCTCGCCTGACCCCTCAATTCTTCCACCGAATTGGCTGAAGCTCCTTGAAGATTATATAGCGACCACACACTGCTGGTTTCTCATCTCTAAGAAACATGAACTTCTCCAAATTGCATATACTGCGGCCGATGCTGGCAGATGTATCGATCAGCCATGCTCAGGAGATCTCGCATTCCTTTGGGCTGTCTTCGCATATTCAACGCGCCAGAACGAAAGTGAGAGCGCGTTTGGAGTGGAATCAGACTGTGAGAACATAGCTTTCAGCCTCATTTACTCTCGCTCTCAGTCTTACGGTTTTGGGCATGTTCGAGCACTTCTCTTGTTGACATTACTAAAAGTTGCTACTGAATCTTGGAGCGCTGCTTGGGTCCTTCTCGGCCAAGCTCTCTATCTTGCCACCGACCTTGGAATCATCTCGCGACATAGAGATGGTAGTGGCCTTTCGACGTATCAAAACCAGCTTGAGGATAGCCAAAGGCGGTTATTTCATGGATGTTTTATACTTGATACGTTAATATCAACTCATCTCAAGAGGCAATCTTTGCTCACTTGGTCGGATCTTCAGTCTGTTGGTCCAATCGATATTGAAGGTCTCGAGGAATGGGAACCATGGAAACCTCCGAGGGCACTGAACATACGCTCATACCCTTGTAAAATGTTGAGCACCTTCAACAGTTTCGTTGAATTGGTTGGATTACTAAACTACATTAATACTACAGCAGAAGTGGGATCAACTGAGTCCCAAATCGAGACCATACAGCAGCAATTTTCTGCGCTCAAGGAAAGGCTATCGTCACAGATCCACAAGATGACCCAAGAAGGAATAGGAATTTTCAACCAGCCCTACCAATTCCTTAATCTCCAATTTGCGATCTCCGGGATCCAATTGAAAGTTCATCAGAAGATGTCCTCTGTTTCAGGTGCGGTGTTCGGTTCTCAAGAACAGCATCTGACCTCTTCCTTCAGATTGTTTCGAGAGCAGTCTAGGGGCACAAATAAGACTTGGAAAACTCCTTTGCTCAAGATATATATTGCGTTGTTCGACGAGCAGCTCGCAATGGAGCCGGCTTTGTGCAGCGAGAACGACTTGTTGGCATGGAAATCTATACTTCTAGACATTGTTTCGCACTTCCAGTCAGATTGGCAAGGCAAGCCTGACGTGCCACATACTAGCTCTGACATATTGCCGAAGACGGTCACTGTTCCCAAGCAAAGCGTCTTACCTCCGTCGACATCTCATCTCACACAACCTATATCTCCCAATTCAATGATGTCTTGCTCAGCATTTACTGACCCAACATCAGTCGTTGATGCAGTAGTTACCCAAACACCTATGGATCCAGATGAGAGTTCCCTCTTCGATAGTCTGGCTATGCTCGACTCCGTGCTCTGGTAAGTCTCATGGAGCAATGGGTTCAAGCGACACATACTAATGTGATGATAATACAGTCCATTTGACAGCCCTAGATTCTTGGAACATCTGGGCATGGCTCCAAATCAGAACCCGGTTGACTTCTCAGCTATTTCGGATTTGGATCGAATAGCATAAGATAGCATCCAGTCTATCTTCATCTGCCGTGTTCTCTCGATTCAATAGCGAATACCAATCGAGTGGACCTCCTCTCACATTAAACCTTTTTCCAAATTTGACCTTGAGTTACACTGTGGCGGGCGCCTGTCGTGCGCTATGAGCAAGCAGCTTAAGCCGTGGCTGAATATGCTACGAGCCGACACAAGTCATTATTATTCTAACTGACTTGCTCCCTGGGCAGCATAGAGAGAGTTGAAAACCAGCTGCTACATCAGATTGATCTAAGAGAGCAAATATAACGTCCAGTTTATTGTAGAAACTGTCTGCTTACAAGTTCTTCTGCATTCTACAGACTTAGGTACTGCGCTCAAAGGCGTAGATCACCTAGATGCGATTTGCTACCGGAAGCTGTGTCCAGGTGAAACTATTGTAAGGCAATGGCAGGCTATATGACGGGGCCCGTGTGACATCAAGGAGCACAAAGCGGTATATTGCAAAGTGATCGCTGGGCAAAGTACTCTGTTATGGGCCCCAGTTACCCCCGCGCTAGTGCTGTGCTGCCTATGCAGCACAGCCAGTGTCTCTTATATAAGGTCGCTTACAGCTCCATCCTAGTACAGCTCTTTTTCACTTAATTCAGAGTTTCATCTACGTAAGAAGCGGGAGCCGTCTAGTTTCAGCCGATCGGAAAGGTAAACTGCGTGGGATTGGTGTTTGCACGGCATCGAAGTGGTCTCCACTACTCTTTACAGACTACGCAGATCTCCTTTACGCTCGAAATAGGTTTGGGCTTAGGCTATATCGCATTTTGAGAAGTCTATCGTGTCATGGCGTCCTGCTTAGAGCGGAGGCTGTCCATAGGTCTCGTTTACTGTAAGCAGTTAAGGAGATACGAGACATGAATGTTGGTCATTTCTTGTGACATTCTTGCGGTCTCATATATTGAATTATTAGAGCAGAGCGTATGCCACAGGACTGAGACGTGTCCGGGGCCCGCTACTTATGATCACTCAAGCGGTAACTTCACGCATTCCGTACTTGGCTTGCTCTTTAGTCTCGAATGCGACACGCGTCATTTATGGACTAGATAGGGTTCTTTTCAAAGCGCAATAGCAGCCAGAAGAGTTTTGGAACGTAAATCAAGTTTCTCATCAATCTGGTCCCAAAACTTAGGTCTGATATTTGCATTACACCACAAGCACTTTAAAGGCCTTCCCTTCCAAGATGCGATTGGTATATCTCTCACTACCGTGGACGGACCGCGCGTCGACATACTGTTTCTAAGGGTCAAGTCTGAAGTTCTGCGGTAGTCGCTCGAGATTCTTTCTAGGGGCGTGATAGCTGGGTGCTGGAAGCCACAAAAGACCGATCCAGATAGTTGGGAAACCTCAGCCTGGCATGACTCGGTTGACGATAATACGGCGTTGGCTGGAATGCTTGAGTTTTCTAGACTACAATGCCGCAGTCCACATCAGGAAATCGAGTTGTTCCTATAATCGTATAATTTAATCACGGATTTGCAATTGAAGTGATCAAGATCGAGTGCTCCAAACTTATAGTTCGTGGAGATCGTGCAAACCATCCGAGGGTCCAAACTTCGAGCTTCCGATGAAAAGGATCCGGAGGAGTAAACAGATATGAGCCAAAATTTCAAATGTATCGACTGATCTGACTTAATTGGTAGCATAGTGGGAGAATTGAGGAATCTTAGCTGTTCAACAAAGTGGAGGCCCATTCCTCGTCATACGATCTCTATCAGTAGTTGCTCTTCCAGCATTGACACAAAGGCTGCCTAACATGAGATTGCTCTCCAATCATCTTCGGCAAAAGCTCTCGACACTGCTAAGCTCTTCCATGTCAAGTCCCGACAATCTGATTGTCAATGACATCCTTTGCCTCATTCAATTTGTTTTTGTCCCACCACGGTAGTGCTTACTTGCTTACAAACGATCAGGGCCAACAAGATGCTTAGACGCTTTTCAGACAACAGGGACTCGAACGAAGTCTACTGAAAGCTACTTGTAGATTCAAAATTGGCACGCTATACTATTGCACTGCCATTGGCGAGAGCTGCTCGTGGGCATCGTCGCGACTGACAGTTTGTTGTCCAACTGCTGCAGGCTCGACGTGGTGGACCCGGTAATGGCCGGGTGATGTTAGAATCTTAATCTTCGTACGAGTTAGGAGAGCAGTGAGATTCTCGCAGGATTCTAGGAAGGGCTGGTGGCCTGCTCGGACTGCTGAGCCGCTACGCAGCTGCTTCACGGATGGACGGAGCGGAAGAAAGAGAAGAAGAACGCCACATTAACGTCGTAAAAGGGAGCGACTCCATTGGCCGGATGTCAGAAGCGAAAAGCCGACGTACGTGTGTAGGTCTGTGTGTACAGTGTAGCATTTCGTCTTTTCTTGCCTTTTGCGTAGGGTTCAACGCGCCGCGTATGGGGCGGATCCCTCGTCGCCAACCAAGAGGGTGTCGTTTGACCGCGAGCCGACACGATTGGAACTGCGCGGGGAACAAGATCTGTTCCGACAGGCTGCCAATCGCCTGGCCCTGTTCATGGTGTCATTTGCCTCTTGCTCTATCCAGAAAGGGAGTGTCGGATCGTGCAGTATTTACGAGCCACTTGGATGTTGACGAAGGCGAGGACTTGGGGCCTTGGCTCGGAACGCGACGTGGGGTGATGATGGGCCGGTTAAGAACTGCTGCATGCGACGAGGACGACGAAGGACGCGATGGGCAGAAGCGGGCCGTCAACAAGAGCAAACCGCGTATACGCGAACCCGAAGAGAGGCGATGCCTCGGGCTCCCCCGGGTTTTGGATGACGCCCGTAGCGCAGCACAGTCCACTGTTTTGCATTTACGAACAACAGGATTGAGCTACGGCACCCGTCTTTGTGCCTCGCTGCTGGATCATGACATGCCCCAGTCACCGACTCTCCCAAGGCACAGGGGCAATGCATTACAAGGCAAAGGCAGCACACGACGGGAAGAGCAAGTGTACGCGTATGATCCAACGTTAGCAAACCGTACGGAATTCTGTTCCGGTGAAGAAAAAAACCGTAAGAAAAAAAAAACCAAGATGAAAAGAAAACAAACAAAAAATATTCATCTTCTGGACCGCGCGCGGCTCAGCGTTTGCGGCGGATACTTGAGCCTCTCTTCTTTGATCTCCCGCCTCGCAGGCGAGCCCTATCAATGAAAAGAGTAGAAGAAAAAACAGCCTGTCAGATCACCATCGCCGCCCGTCCTGGCCGGCCGCGCGAACGCAAAGACACCAGGCACAGGACAAAGATCATTCCCACGTCCGCCGAAGCAGACGCAATTAAGGCGCCTCCCGTGAGGGCTGCGAACCAGAAACCGTCACTCTAGGGCAGCGAGGCCAACGATCATCAGCCAGGTTGTGGATACTGTGGCTCTGGTAAGAACCTTAGTAGGGGACGTTACCTATAGAAATGATTCTATGAAGTAAAGTCGACTGGTTTCTGAGAGAGGTTCGCAGGAACGGCGGCCTTTTATACCCTAGAAATTTTTTTCGGCGTTGGCTCGTGCGTATGTGCCTGAGGCTCTAGAGGCTCCCAATTGGGGACGTGCTACGGTGGGTACCCGACAAAGCTCCTCTACTTCATTTCTCCTTATTTTTATTAACTTGTTAAATTTTTTTTCTTCCCAACAGCGGCAGTCAACTGGAGGTCCACTTTAGATTCTCCTTCTGGGCAACGTTCCGGTGGAACTTTCCGGCAATGGTTGGTCAAAGCCTCCCTGACAATCGTGCGTCCCGTTACTGGATGCTTCGTGTGTCCGTGTGACTGGTGTATGATGACGCCGCCTTGTGCATTTCTTCACGCTTCTTGCACCTTGGACCATGTTCCTCTTGAAGGCCGTGTTATGTCAAAATGGACGCAACATGGACTTGCCTCTTGCAATGACGTCAATGTCAATGCCGAGTTCATGACATTTTATGAAGACCAGCCAGAGTGAGTCCTGGCGTCCATTGTCACGTTCTACATCTCTTTGTGCTGCTCGTCACGTAAGAGTTGGATAGCCATGATTGGAGGTCTGAAATATGGCAAACACATATTCCATATATGTCCCCCACATCCATTATGTTCTTTCTTCAACCAATGTAGTGGTCGCGGTTGCCTTTGACACGCGCAGTTGAGCAGGGCATGTTCGTCGTGCTAAGGGCAGTTTCGAATCCTAGCCACCTTTTCGTGAATGAACAAGACACGGGCTTTTCGTTGTGGTGAAGATCTCAAGAAACTCCTCTAGCCAGTCCAGGCGTGCAAAAGAATGCTTTGATAACCACTGGTGCTTTGCGTAACCACTACCGCGGACGGAAGGCGCGCATCAGGTGCTTGCACGTTGCAAGTCACTAACTTCGCTCCTACCGCTTCTGATGAAATCTCCATCTCTATATCTCCGATGCGCTAGTATCGCACCTTTATGTTCCAGGCCGATATCATGGTGTTGACACGAGCAAAGGCTGCCCTCGCCGCCCTGTACGCGGATCATGTAAAGGCATCGGGAGCACTGGTTGAGCAAGAGCAGGATGACCCTCCGCTGCATGTTTCACTGCGGTTCAAGCGCGAGCTGGCCAGACCCGAGGCCATCGCGAAGCAGGAGAAGTTCGCCAAAGAGCGAGACGAGCTCGAACGAGTCTATGACGCTCTGCCGGAGGAGCTCAAGCGCGGCCCAATGGCTCCGGTCAAGCAGAGAAGAAAGTACTCGAGCGACTTCTTGGAGAAGCTGAAGGAGAAGCATCGAGAAGTGAGGCAGAGAGCTCGAGCCAAACGAGCAGCAAAGGCGGCCGGTGCACAAGACAAAGTCAAACCTCAAAGCGATTGCTTCAACTTCTCCGAGAGTGCGCAGCAAATGCCAATCCAACAGTCCCGCGGAGGGAAGAATTGTCCAAGTCCCGAAGGCGTAGTCAAGCATGCAGAACTTGCCGTACTCAAGCAGAACACGAAGCCGTCACGCTTGCAGCCGCCGCTCCATCTGTCTCCTCATTCCGCACATCCAACCAATTCTCCCATGACGCCTCTTCGCCGAGCAGCCGCATTGCAACTCATACTCGGACGCACTTTCAAAGATCTAGGAACGCTTCTGCAAGCTGCACCAGGGCTATCCTTCAATCAAACCCCGACGTTGCGACTGGCGCTGATCGGAGATCGCGCTCTGGGCCTGGTGCTGAGGGAGAGGCTTTTCGTTGAGCTACCCGGCATCACCAACGGGGAGATGTCGCGAAGGTGTCAAATCTTGGAAACAAATCGAAATCTAGCGGCTGTCGGGAGGAGGGTGGGTCTTGACAGATTTGCGTTCAGGAGTTCCGAGATGCCTCCGTGTGACAAGTCCGTGGCAGATACCGTAGAGGCAGTTATAGGCGCCGCGTATCTGGAAGACGGTATCACTGGTGCGGCAGAGCTTGTCGCACATCTCGGGATCGTTTGAGCGAATATAGGGACGCCTTGCTCAATGTCATATTCAGGTTTACGAAAAAGAAGCGTAATGACGAGCAATCTTTATTCACGGGTGAAACAAGGGTATGGGCAGTAACGGTGATGGATAAAGAACCAGAAGAATAGCCACAAACCAGCTAGTGCGCAGCTTTATGATCCAACAATGGGATTGCGATCTGGTGTTGCCTAGATGCTTTCTGTTGTCATGGCAATCAAGTAGACACTTAGATTCAATCCAATCTCCATCTATCCTCAGAAAATTAGCAATAAATTGAATCCAAACGGTGCTTGCAAAAGCAAATGGCGCGGCAACAGCTAGATCAGTCCAGAGACTTTTGCTTTTACGTACCAGCTCAAGTGTACCAAGACTACCACAATCCTGTTCTCGCAAGCCAAATTTCTCTATTCCTGGTGAAATTGTCAACAATCTTGTAGGAAGATTCAAAAGAAATCGGTAAAGCTAGCAATCTCCTCCCCTGGATACATTCGAAACCTCGAGAACATACTGAATTACAAAGTGGACGGACGAGGACTACATGATCAGAGCAGCCACACGCCTTGTTACAGACATTAATGATGCCACCCTGGTGTCTGACGAGGTGGTGGTCACCGCAGAATCCGATCTTCACGAGATCCTGTTCCTGATCAAGCTCATTTCAATCCGCCACGTCATGTTCGAGGCCGAAATCCTCTGTTCATCATTCGCGCATGATGACTGGCAAGGTGAATGAGCATGCGTCCACTGAACCAGACTCTCTACATGTCTCCGCAGTGCTGAAAAGCCGACTTAGAAGCTCCTCTCCGACAATTCTCCCTGCAGGTGCTCGACCACGCTGTCCTGCCTCTGTGAACGTCATTCCACGCATCTATCGCAGCGGCGCGCGCGCCTGGGCCTCGTGGCAGAGGTGAAGGCCAGGACGCAGCAGAGGAGCTTGGCGAGCACCAGGGGCTTGACCTCGTCAATGGTGCTGAAGCCTCGACAGCGCAAGACGTGGAAAGGGCGAAGTCTCCGGGCTCTTGCTAAAGCGGTGGCGTCGGGGACGAAGTTGGAAGATGGGCAATAGAGAGGGACTCACGTGAGAGTCGGCAGGATGCCTTTCAATTGATGACAAAAGATTCTTAGACGGATCAGGCTTTTATATCAGAATGAACATGCATGGATTCTGGGTGGGACATCCATGCAGCCGGTCACGCGTTTACGAGGCACACAGTGTCGACGACGTTGGGATTAGCCAAGAAGAAAACAGTGGGTAGGGCCACGAAGAAGCAGCATCGTCTTCTCAGTCTTCAGTTTTCACACAAATCCACTATCACACAAGCGCGGATTGAGCCAAGTCCAGGTTCCTTGGTTTTTCTTCAGTTTCCCTGAGCCTTTGCCTGGCCACATGAGACCGCGTTACCTACCACGTTTCTCTGACGTTTGTTTATCTCATCACGGCGCTGCCAACTTTCTCTGGCCTAGCCAAAGAAAGAAAAGGGTGCTATTTTCTCTTTTTGAGTCGTGAATTCTAGACGGATACGTAGGCAGGGGTCAGCTGGCAAAGCGAAGGGTTGGGATTCTGGGAATTAAAGAGTTCGCGACTTGGCAGGGCTTCATTTAACCTTGTTCAAAAATATTCTTCTTTCATTCAATATCACATAGAGAAGGTAGCTTAGGCGCTAGCCTAGAGTTTTGTGTTCGTGTTCGGCACGTGGATTTCCCTCAGCATCTCGCCAGTGCCCGGAAGCGGGAATGGCACTGCCGGAAGCGTGACGGCGACGAACCTGGCCGGCTCGGTGTCAGACGCGTTGTGCCACTTGTGCATCGTTCCTCGCTGCACGATATGATCCTGTAGTGGCCGTGTTTTAGCGTAACACGTCCGACATTTCCTCGAGAAAGGGAAAACCACTTACGCCGGGCTTAAGTACGACTTTCTCGCCGCTGTCGAGCTCGTGGATGATCGTTCCAATCACGCAGATGCTGAAGTCGATGCTCAGCGTCCTGTGCATCCCGCTTACAGCTCCTGGCGGGAGATCCACCACTAGGAGGTTCGCTCCGTTCGGCGTCTCCGGCGTCTCGGGAACCACAATGTGCGTGCTCTTCTGGCTGTTCACTTGCCCCTCGCTCAGATACGCCTTCAGATCGGCGTCGTTCTCCATCTTGACCGGAACGGCGGCGATCGAGTACGAATGAGCCAAGCCCGGTCCTCCGGTGTTGACGTAGACCTGCGGCGGTGCCGAAGACACGTACACCGATTTCCCTTCTGCATTGTGTGTGGCTATATGCCGCCTGTTCGGTGGAAGATCGCATATCTTTTCGCTCCAGGAAGCCATGGTGACCGATTTTTAATTGACAAACGTTCGAAGTGTTGGCACAACGTCCGGCCTGTGGAATTCAAGTACCCGGAGTACCTTTTGTAGATCAACGGTCAAGCAAACGCAATTCACAATTTATACTGCAGTTCAGCTCAAAGCCCGGAGAGATACTCGATATCGCCGCACGTCGAAAGCTTATGCTCATTGGATGAAACGGCCATCCCCCCGCACTCTGGACCTCGGGGGCGCGTACGGGAAGATGGATTTCCAATCCTTGAAGCTCTGCTTCATCTCTTAGAAACCTATCGACTCGCTCACAGCTCGGTTGGGGCCCCCAGTTATGTTCGAGTGTGTGAGCATGCTTGCGGGAATCCGAATCCGAGGTGCATGACACCAAGGATTTGAACGGTATCCAGGCCCGGATAGGAAAGTGGATCATGCGCGTCTGCGATGACCGCATCTAAGCATATCATCTTCAGACCAGCAAGCTCTTGGAGCTAGAAACGTGTAGTCAAAAAGTATGAGATAAGCATGGAAAGCGCAGGGACATAGCATGTGCGATCATTAAGCTGACTAAGACGTGCATTGCATACTTCAATCACAGGCTGCAGGGCTTCAAGAGCACCTTTCGTCCTTGCGAACTTGTAGGAGCCTCCGACACAAGCGTGAGAGAGATGCTAAGTTCCATCGAGTCTTTCCTAACGATGTGTCCTGAAGCAAGTTTTAAAAATCGAAAATTTTTCAAAGCCTCGAAATCTAGCTGGTAAAAATTAGGGTGACAGATTAGGCGAAATAGGTTTCCCAGTTGAGTTTGACTATGCAAGTATGACGGGCATGAAATCTTGCGTGGAACAGAGTTGCCTGTACCCGCTCAATTCTTATACTGAGGCTGAGCTCTCCCGCATTAGCAAGCGAGACTACATAAAAGAGGTTGAGAGCTTCCTAGAAACTCCATAGGTTGGTGATGAATCAGTCACTGTCGCCGCCCATCAAATCCACCATCGAAACCTGCCCTAAAAATTCACCTTTTTCTCCTCTTAGCAAGGCATCGACATCTACCACTCCACCAGCAGTGATATACCTTGGGCTGATACCGGTATTCACTCTCTGCGCAAGCAGCGACTTGAGCTCCGCCTTCCATGCTGCCAATTCCTGCTTGCTGACCATTCTGTCCTCCCGCTCCCGCTTTTTCCGTTTGTTCCCTCGTCCCTGTCTCCCGCCACTGCCCATACGCTCGAACTCCTCACTGTCGTATTCGACACCAAGATCTTCAGCTGCTTGGGCGAACAGCTTATCCGTGGCGTTTGCCTTTTCCTTGGCAATGCCCACATCAGCGATTTTCTTTGCCAGCGTTGCACGTGGGCGCAAGCGCGCGACGATGCGCCGGTCAAGGTCTAGCGTTCTGATGGCACGCTTGTCCTTAGAATTGCTCTGCGCGTGGACCTTTGCGATCAGACGGCGCACGCCCTGGACTTCCTCGGGCCCACAGATTAGGATGCTGCTCCCTTTGTTCGAGGCGCGCGCCGTGCGACCGGAGCGGTGGATATACATATCTGCCGTGCGTGGAACATGGTAGTGTATAACAAGCTGGACGCCAGGGATATCAAGACCACGCGCCGCAACGTCCGTGGCGATAAGAATAGATGAGTCCGCTGCGGCGAATCGCTCTATGGCACGTAGACGGGCCTTTTGAGCCATGTTAGAATGCAGGGCTTGGGCGGGTTGATTGAGATTCTGAAGGAACGGTGTTATGCGACGGACTGCTGAGATGGAATTTGTGAAGACAAGGGTTCGAGTCCTCGGGTGAAGAAGCATAAGTGCGTATAGGTAGAGATCCTGTTCATTGGTGGTTTAGTCATGTGTGGAATCTAGTTCAGATTCGGCATATTTACCTTCTCAGTGCCAGCACATTCAACAAGACCTTCTCTCAGACCCGTCGCCATCTGCTGAACAGGGTTTACATCAATAAACTTGGGCCTTTCTTCCCTAAAGTTGAGCTTTTTCAGCAAGTATTCCATGCTTTCCTGCTTGTTCATCAAATCTCCAATGGGTCGACTTTTGCCTGTAAGCTTTTGCTGTAGCCCCTTGTGGAAGGTTGCGGAAAAAACAAGTGTTTGTCTTCGATTACTTCTTCCTTCTCCGTCGCTATCAGACTCTGTTTCTTGTTCATCCTCATCTTCCACAACACGATCGAGAGCATTTAAAATCTGCTCGACCTCTTTGAAGTGTCCTTCGCTGAGAAGACGATCTGCCTCATCCACAACAAGAAAGCGAATCTTCTTTAGCTTAGAGACCAGACCGATTGAACTCTCTATGACCTCCCACAGGCGGCCGGGTGTGCCTATAATGATATCTGCCGTCTGTAGCAATCGTTTTTGCTTTTGCACGGAAAGACCACCGGTGATGGTAGCTAGGCGAGGAGCTTCAAAAGTCTGTCCTGCACACAGGGCCGTGATATGTTTGCTCAGCTGATGCGCCAGCTCTCTTGTCGGTGCTAGGACTAACGCTGTGGGATGATCGGATTCGTCGGTAGCCTTGTCCTTCTCCGGCAGAACAGAGTCCAAGTAGTACTCTAGAATTGGTATCCCAAACGCAAGCGTTTTTCCGGATCCTGTCGCCGCCTTGCCAATTACGTCGTGTCCAGCCATTATTTCCGGTATGCATCTCTTTTGCACAAGTGTAGGTTGCGTGAAGCCCAACTTCGAGATTGCGGCGAGTGTATCAGGAGAAAGTTGTAGCGAGTGCCATGCGGAAACATCTACGCCTTCGGCATCAAGTTCTTCTTCTGCTAGGCCAACAAAGGAGGTGGCAGCAAGTTCCTCATCCTTCTGTACCAGCGCAGCCTCGTCGTGCGATTCGCCCTTCTCCATTTTGCTCTTTTGCATCATATCTTGATCATCTTCACTGCTCTCGGCTGCTGATATGTCACCGAAGCCGTTCCATTCAGTGTCCACGACATCTTCGATTTCTTTGCTGTTAGTTTTCTTTGCTGATCCCTCGTCCGCGAGACCATCTTCGTCACTATCCTGGTCCTTACGTGCATCGTCTTTGGTTTCAATCGCCTTAAACGATACGCGCCCAGTCTCTAAATCCTTCACCACCTCAACGTTTTCCACCTCTTCCAAACCAAAAAACCCTTCAAAGTCGTTCAACTGATCGGGCATCGCGACCTTTTTCCACTTCAACTCATCGAGGCGTACACCTCTAGCTTCTCTGCGCTGACCAAGCCCATTTGGCTTGCCGCCAGTTTTCCGCCGTTGCGGCTGCTTCTTGTGTACTCTTGACGGCACATTGAGCTTCCTTTTTTTCGCTTCGGGTGGCATCGTTTTCTCTCTAGCTTGACAAGTATATTGGATGTAATGGTAGAAATGAATCTCAACTTTTTTCCCTGAGTCGTCCGCGATTCGCAAAAACGGCAGTTTTACGCGCGGGTGATGTTCGGCACAACTTGCCACGATTCAGTCCTGCAAATCTCGGGCGACAATTATTCACACTTGGATTTCAATCTTGTCCTGCCGCAAAGAAATCGGAAAGAGCTTGGAGTTAAATTAAATCTTCTCTAATAATGTTAAGACGATAAATCGCAAGGGAGAACTTTTGTTATCATGGGAAAATCTTCGAAAGACAAGCGAGATGCTTACTATCGGCTTGCAAAAGAACAGGGCTGGCGTGCCCGTTCAGCATTCAAACTTCTACAACTGGATCAGGAGTTTGATCTCTTCAGCGGGGTATCACGCGTTGTTGATTTGTGCGCCGCGCCAGGTTCATGGTCCCAAGTGCTCTCCCGTGTGCTCATCAAGGGCGAGACCTTCGGGCGCGAGGCTTGGGAAGACGAGGTCGCGCGCAACAGACAAGAAGTATTCGGAATCAAAAGTCATCACGAGACTAAATCGAACTTCAAACGTGAACCACGAGAAAACGTGCGGATTGTAGCGATTGACCTGCAACCGATGAGTCCGCTGGAGGGAATCACAACTATTAAAGCCGACATCACGCACCCAAGTACTGTGCCACTTCTCCTCAAAGCTCTCGATCCAGAGACTTATGATCCTTCTGACAAAGAGGCCCAGAATCGCGTAGACCTTGTACTCTCTGACGGAGCCCCGGATGTAACAGGTCTGCATGATTTAGATATTTACGTTCAATCACAGCTTCTCTTCGCTGCACTGAACCTCGCACTTTGCGTACTGAAACCTGGTGGGAAATTTGTCGCAAAAATTTTCAGAGCGAAGGATGTGGACATACTGTATTATCAGTTGAGACTCATGTTTGATAAGGTGACCATAGCGAAGCCACGAAGCTCGAGGGCCAGCTCAATCGAAGCATTCGTGGTATGCGAAGGCTTTCATCCTCCGCAAGGTTTTCAGGCGAGTTTGGAAAACCCCTTAGGGCAGGGTTTGCCATTCAGGCACGAGGATGTCGCTGCAAAAAAGCAAAAGAAAAAGAAATCCCTCCCGACTAGTGTCCGTGAAGACGGCGTAACTGTTCTTGAAATGTCGTCAGAAGAAGAAGAATTTGATGAAGATGGGGGTGAAATCAACAATAGATGGATAGCTCCTTTTCTTGCATGTGGCGATCTCAGTGCTTTCGACTCGGATGCAACATACAGGCTCCCGAAAGATAGGATAGTGCTCGATCCAGTGCAGCCACCAACTGCGCCGCCATATAGGAGGGCACTAGAGCTGAGAAAACTAAGAGGTGGTGCATATGGGAAGACAAAACTAGGGAATACAGCTGCCACGCATATTCCATCTGCAAATATGGATGCTTCGATTAAGCAAGAGACAGAGAACATTGATGCTGAAGAAGTGTATTGAACACAAAAATAGAACCAAAGCCTCTACGCTTGGGCAGCCATTACTGACGGTTGAAGTCAAATGCCAGATTTCCGAAAGACACTAGAAGCACACTTTGAGTAAAAATTTGCCATTATGGTCCTTGCAGAGAACTTTATTACTGCGACAGCTGTAAGGATACTACGTCGAGATTTGTATATTGAAACGTTTGGATCTCGCCTCAAGCTAGACTAGAATCAAATCTGCGTTTACACCCAGTGTCTTGGTCTTCATCGTATATCGAGACCGGCAGGTGAGTTTTCTGATTGAAACGAATTGATATGTCAACTTCAAGTTACAAAATCATGTCACAAGTCGTCACAGCCTCATCAAGCACTAGCCTGACGATGTCGGTGAATGAAAATAGAAACACGAATTCAACGAAATTCTCTCGACAAGTAAACTTTCAAAAAATCAACAGAAAATACGGATCTAGAAGATTGTACTATCGTGGTCTTTAAGGAAGGCTGGGTGACTGCTCTTATGTCTCAGGCACCAGAACGTAGGGAAATACTTTTGTCACACGAGTCAGGAGCATCTGTCCAATGAAGCCTTCCAAGAAAACGGAACTTACCAATTATTTTCGTGAAACTACTGCGAGAGCCAGCACATTGACGCACGCGCCTCTCAAATACATGCAGACATTCACACCGGTCTCGCATTTGGGAGAAAGCTCCTCAGCCATTCAGCTGGGGCTGAACACAGAAACGAGCATACCGCCTCTCACGAGGCCCTACTTGAATACGAGGTCCCTCCCCTCTTCGTGGGACACGCTTTTCAGTCCGCATCTCACTGCTACCTCTCCGCAACTTCACACCGTCATTAAATACGCTAGAAGCTCCACGGGAGTATTGTGGAGGTTTTCTGTTATCCAGATCCGTCGGCGACTTCCCAGCTTGTTCCGAGTGTTTTTGAGGCAAATTACTTAGATGCAACACATTCAGTATGGGACAATCTCAGGCACTATCAGCATTCAAGAAGGATTTAGCGGCCGCTTTAAATAATGACGACGAACTATTCGCGCTTCCAGACGAACCATTTTACATCAAAGATCACGTGAAGCGATACAATCTTGACATAGAAACTACTCCTCTCGCGGTTACTTACCCAAAGACAACAGCACAAGTTTCAAGCATCGTCAAACTTGCCAAGGACAACAATCTCAAGGTTCAGGCAAAATGTGGTGGTCATTCATACGCCAACTTCTGTGATCCGAACGGCGGTATCATTGTGGACCTCAAGCACTTCCAGAAGTTTGAAATAGACGAGAATACCTGGAGATGTCGCGTTGGTGGTGGAACACTGCTTGGTGACCTTACGAAGCGCATGTTTGAGCCTCACAAGAGAGCCATGGCACACGGTACTTGCCCAACCGTAGGCATCGGTGGCCATGCAACTATTGGTGGACTCGGTCCCAGCTCCAGACTTTGGGGCGCCGCTCTGGACCATGTCGAGGAGGTCGAAATGGTCGTTGCCAATGGCGACGTGATCAGGGCAAACGAAAACGAGAATTCTGACATTTTCTGGGCCGTCAAAGGTGCGGGTGCCTCCTTTGGCGTCATCACCGAATTTGTTGTTCGGACCGAGCCAGCGCCAGGGAGATTGGTGCAATACTCCTATTCTTTCACCACCGGTTCGTGGAAAGACATGGCGAAGACTTTCAAGGCATGGCAGACTTATGTCAGCCAACCGGACTTGACTCGTTCATTTGCCTCAACTGCGACCATCACCGAATTAGGCCTTACCATCTCCGTAACGTACTTCGGCACAGATGAAGAATTCGACAAGATCAACTTCGCTAAAAACTTTCCCGGCAACCAGACACCGAAGACAATCGTTTTCGATGACTATTTGGGCGCGGTTGGACATTGGGCCGAGGATGTTGCACTAGAGATCATTAGCCCTTTGCCAGCACATTCATACACCAAGACTTTGACGTTCAATCATTGCAACCAGATTCCGGACTCTGTGATCGACAGGATGTTCAAGTATTTCGAGGAAGTGAGCAAGGGCACTCTGGTGTGGTTTGCCATTTTTGATCTCGCAGGTGGAAGAGTCAACGACATCCCTCAGGACGCTACCGCCTACGCGCACCGTGATGCTTTATTTTACCTTCAATCATATGCCGTCAACCCGTTTGGGCCAGTGTCTAATAAATCAAAACAGTTTCTCCAGGGCCTGAATAAGGTGATCAGGGATGGAATGGCGGAAGCTGGGGAGAACACGGACCTCGGGGCCTACGCTGGCTACGTCGATCTAGAGCTAGGGGCGGGAGCCCAGAAAGCCTACTGGTACGTGCGGACAAAGACCAATACTCCCCAGAAGCTTTGCAGTCATTACTAGACACATTAATTGTCTCATCATTTGATAGACACCAGCTGATGTAGTTCCTAGGCGAACCAACCTTCCAAGGCTTGAATCCATCAAGCTCAAGTGGGACCCAGAAGATGTCTTTCACAATCCGCAAAGCGTGCGTCCCGGAGGCAACGACGTGATCTCTACACCAAAGGTTGTTTACAAAAAAGCAGGATTTCTGGCGCGACTAAAGGGCTGCTTCCGATAGGCGTGTTCTTCTGGCCGCTCGTATTCTATACCGTTAAAAGAGCTTCAAGAAGTGAGATGATGATTTAATTCCACTGTATTATTATCAACGAAGTGATGGAACTAATCAATATATACATGAACGTAAAGAACCCAGATTTCCGGGAGATTGGGTGGTTTTATTTCAACAGCTTTCGAACGGATGTTTCCATCCAAAGCTTTGTGTATTCTTTGTGAGCAGAATCAAACCACCAAGGAAGCTGAGCGCCGTCCTTTCCTGAAGGGGTGGAATTGAAAAACACGCTCTTGAGGTGGAAAGTCGCGTCTTTCTCATCCTTGCTGACCTCAATGGAGAAGATTCCATCAGAAGGTCGCTTGTCTTGGATTGTTGGAGAGTCTCCACATCGTACCGTGACCTACAAACCGCGTCAATTTTCTTCAATCACAGTAGGCAATTGAGAAAACAAAATAAAATAAAATAAAATAAAATAAAATAAAATAAAATAAAAATATAATTCCGGTCTTACCTTCTCTGGCGACCTCTCCTGTTCTTTGTTAGCAAATTCCCCAAGAAACAGACGAGGGCGATGAAACTTACCACTACCTCAAAGTGATCGGCGATACGGGTTCCGACGGCGTAATCGCTGGTTGCCAGATCTTTCTTATCCCACAGGTGACTTTCCCGACCGTCAAGGGCGCGATACTTTCTCTCCAAGTATCGCCTCTGAATCTCGAATCCCGGGCCGGACCACACGCCCTGGCAAAATCGCCGCGTCAACGCTTCCTGATCGGTAGTTTGAAGCTGCGAAAGTGGAACCTTGCGGACGCAGTGATCGATGACGGCGGGTTTGTTCTGGTCCGGGTTCAATTTCGAGAACGCGGCGGAGGGAAACGAAGACGATGTAGTCGTGAAAGGCACAAATGTTGACCCGCGAGAGTAGTATAACCAGCCCAGAGTTGGCGTCGCGGTTGTAACCAGCAGTGTGCCAGCGGCTTTGGCGAGAAGCGGCATGTCGAGCGACTCTGAATGAATTTGAACAGCGTGATCACTGTGAGTCAGTGTAAATCACGTTTGATCTACAGTAGAGACGGTTTGGCGTAACCTCCAAGGTGGAGCTTCGGGTAAGGGTTCGCGGCTCGTGGTAATGACATGCCGATGCCGGTAAATAGGCCCTCGTGTCGAGGTCGCCATGAACCATGATTTAAAATAGACCATCTAGGGAAATCTAAAGCCGTACCACATGCCTTGATATACTGAGCAAAATCTTGAGACTTTAAATGATTATTAGTCAAGACCCATTTTTCGTCTAAAATAAAAGTTGCTTCATTGCCCGCATATTGCAAAGTTCGACTCCTAAGCCGAACGAGTTCCAGTGCGCCCGTTCTGAAATGATCCAATACTTCAGTCATATCATATAATAATCTAAAATGGGGTAGCAGCTCAGTAATCAAAACTTTCAAAAACAATCTTTCGTCCGTCTAGCCACTCCAACAGGTTCGCTCTCAAAGGATTGCCAGCGCAAAGGTACCACTGCGACATCGCCATTTCAGGTTGTTCTAAATCCTGTCTTGTCGGTCTCCTTCTTTCAATCTTGGCTCCAGACGAAAGGATCTCCTTCAATCTGTCCGCTGGGACTGTTGCTGCACCGGTGAAGAATACCGTTGCGTGCTTCGCGAGTTGCGGATGTTGCGCAAAAACATCAAGAACAAAGTCTATGTCTTCGAGTCTTATGATCCAGAAAAGCCGCAGCTTGTCTACATCAAGTTGGTTCATTTGACCAAGTAAGGGTGTGATGCCTACACCACCAGCGATGAAAGGCACCACTGCATCGCCGGTAGTATCGATCGCGAAGTCGCCGCCGAAGGTTTTTAGCGGAACCTCAAGCCCCGTCCTTGGATTTTGCCTCTTCAGATAACTTGTGACGGGACCATGCAGTCGTACCGTGATTTCGAACTCATTTTGTACTCCCTCGCCATCTGCAGGTACGTCTTTCGGCGGACTTGAAACGGTAAAAGTACGAATGTAGTCATCGTTTAAGCTCTGAGGGTCGTCGTTTCGCATGTGACTATATCCTTGATCTAGATCTTCAGAAAAATCCATAGCGACCCACTGACCGGGTTTGTAGGATGTCGGTTGTGTGATGGTGAACTTGTAACGCGAGATTGTTGGTGTGATGTCCTCTTTGTCAACAAGAATGGCCGCGTTTGAGCCTGTGGCATTAATCAGAGTTGACGAGAGGGCGTCTTCAGTCGCAAGCAAACGGACGTGAGGATTGTATGGGCTCATCTCATTGGGAATACCTCGGAAGGGAAGTCCTTCTTTGACAAATCGAGCCTCCGCAACCTTGATCTTCACTGCAAGATTTGTGTGTGGCAGAATATTAGCTGCGTCTTTTCCAATCAAAACTTCCGTCGTGCCTGTGAGATACAACACATTTCCTGTATCGAAGTCAGGAATCACGAGGCCCGCCTGCGGGGTCACGCGTAAATTTCCGAGGGTTTGATAGAGTCGATTCCCACTGTACTCGGGGTATATGATCTCGGTGCCAGAAGTCGAATTGGAGAGGATCCTGATAAAGCCTGCCGGGCCGCCGCGATGATTCGTGTCCATGTCCTTGCCCTCATCCGTGCTGGAGATAAAGAACAGGTCCGCTTTATTGATCAACTTGAGCGCTTCCGGTGGCAGCTGAGCTGAATCTGAAATCAACCTGGGCCGCACGGGTGCAGGACGAATCTCCTTCTTGTTGAGATACTTTGGGCAGTTTCCTAGGCTCTGCTCGATCCTGACACCCATCTGCAACTCTCCGATGCCCCTCAACTCATTTGTCGCAGCGTCATCACCGTCGGGATCCGCTTCTGAGACGGCTCCAGCAACCATTCTCCCCGCTAGCTTGACCCTTTTCCGCGCCATAAGATCGATAGCAAGCGCGGCCATGACTTTTCCCTCACCGTCGTACCGCACGACTTTCTCGTGTCTTTTCTCCTTTGGAACTAGGATCTCGACCACAGGGTCATACTGCGCGTCAATATCCGCGCGAACACCAACCATAGGACCACCTAGAGGCCGTGCGAATGACGGCTCTCCACCGAGCAAGGTTGTCCAAGGTCTTCCCTGCGCATCGAGAGTTCCAATGGCAAGGAGCGGTGCGGACTGAAGCATATATGCAGCTTGAGGATAGAGTCCATATACAGTTGGATTTTCGTCCTCGGGAACCCTTGCCAGACGGTGCATCTCCTTCTCACCTTTATGCCACTCCTCGCCCATGAAGATAGACATCTTGCTTTGCTTCGGTGATTTGAATTCCTCGCGTGACGAGCCAGTCTTCGAGCGTTTCGTAAACTCTATTCGAAATTAGCCGCGACGCGAACGTTTGTATAGAATCTTCCAAGCTGACACACGCAACCCTTTGCTCAGCTTGCATCCTCCAAGAGGTTCCAGTGACGTGCGTCAGCACCCATTTCAGAAGTTGGCAAGTAAGCACGCCGAAGAGACCCCGCAAGTGCGCCGTGTTTTCAAATCGAGGGCCCTTTGGAGATTACTCATCCAAGCTTGACCTCCATTGCCCGCCTCTTTGATGATCAGGCTCGGAATTGAGCATGGGCAATTAGTGATTCTTTCTGCACACAAGTCTTCTCGGCGCATATTTGGGTGGCATGTGACTAAGTTGAGCGGACACTTGCCATATGACGTGACGTCCAGACCAGGAATCTTGAGCCGAGTTGAATCATCCAGCTAAGCCCGGAACGAGCAAAGACGAATGCGGATTGTGGTTAACGAGAAAGGCCACATGCAATCCTCAACCCCAACGTGTCTTTTGCAAGCTGTCTGTGGACAAATATTCCGATGGTCTTGTGCGTGCGCTCCAAGAGTGTCAATGCTAAAATGTTAGGCCGGATGTCGCAAGGTGTACAGTACCCTGTTGAGAGTGGCCGTATGGTAAGAATCTTGGGAGAGTAGTGGCTAATCAGAAATAAGGAATAGAGGAAAAGACGAAAGTCTGGCACGCGCATGATATCTGTCGTCGATTTTGTTGTAGAAGTCAAGTTATGAGCTGACGCGAGCAACACACGCTGCTAGACGGGCTCTAGGATTTCGACACGCCCAGGACTTCTTGAACAACCTTCAGAAGCTTATCGTGCACGTTCTTATTCGCAGCAACAAAGCCCTTGTTCTCGCCCAGCGTCCTCCCAAGGCCGAAGTCATGCGCATTACCCTCAGAATCCGTCACTTTGCCTCCGGCCTCGGCAACGATCAACGTTCCGGCGGCGTGATCCCAGATCTTCTCCTGATATCCTTTTTTCGCCGGCAGCCGTAGGTATATGTCTCCTGCTCCTCTCGCGATGGAGGCGTATTTCGCCTGCGAGTCCATGCGTACAGACTCCTGCGCGATGCCGCAGCGCCTCGCGATCTCAGCCTGCTCTGTCTGGTTTGAGTGACCCGCCTCAACAGACTCGCAGAAAGCCGCCTGGGACAGATCCGTGAGCGGCTTCATCATGATCGGGTGTGCCTCTGCCAGGCCCGCCTTGGTGAGCGGCCGACTCGTCGCGCCCTGCCCCTGTACGGCAGATATTAGAACTCCCTTGCCCTCGTCGTCGGTCTGATCTTTTCCAATGCTGGCATCTATCCGCGCGTTGTCGTCGACTGGCAAGTTCGGGCAACCCAGAACGCCCACCTTCACTTTCCCGTCGACCATAAGCGCCAGACACACTGCGTACTGGCCGCCCCGCAGAAAGCCCTTTGTGCCGTCGATGGGATCGATGGCCCAGATCCGACCTTTCCTGCCCCCGGGGCTGTTTCCTTGATCAATGATGTCGAGCATCTTATCCACATTCTCGATCGAGCCTCCCAGACTCTTTTCCGCCTCGGCGTCGTCAAGTTTGGTCGCCTTGACATACTCCCATATCTGGTCCCTCAGCGCAGAGTTCTCGCGCAGATCCGAAGCTTCCTCCTCGGCCACGATCTCGTCCGAGGGAAAGTTGTGCTTCAACGCCGCGATGATCAATGCCTGCGCTCCGAAGTCGCCCACCGTCACAGGCGAGGCATCCGATTTTGAGACGGTGCCTTTGGCCGTGGTGTGGAACACGTTCTTGGTCAGAATCGCCGCTCTTTGAACAGCGAGGAGAGCAATGTCGAGCTCGTGAGCGTAGTTTGATGACATGGCCGAGAACGTGGAGGAGGATGCTCGGTTAGTTATGTGACGGGCCAGCTGGGTGAGCCGTGAAGAGATCGTGGGGATCAGTGAGGCCGCCAGGATGAAGACGGACAGTAGAATTATGGCACGAGGCTCCGACAGATTCTTCATACGTGCATCAACAGTGGATCCCGAAGCTGCTAGCCTGTGTTCTGTTGCCCATGTGAGAGCAATTGGGCAAAACTGTGCAGGCACAATGTCGTCATTCCGGTGTCGGAGAGTTGACATTGAACGCACAGAGATGAATTGCACGTGGGTGTGGTAGCGGTCACGGATCAATTTGCAAAGGCATCTATTTGAAGCAACTGATCATAGAAATGCAAATTTGAGGGAAGAGAATCTCCGTTCAGGACATTTTAGAAAGGCGCACGCGATTCTGATTGATCGCTCAGAATACCATGGCAGTGAGGACGTTCAGTTTGGCAGCTGGCAGAGGTAATTCTTCGAGCGTGCACAGTGCTTCGAAAGGACTCAACGTGATATTGTATTTTTATTTAAAATCTAGGCCCATGAAAATGCAGGTTAACATAAAAATAAGCCAAACTCCAGAAACGGCCGCGCAATTCTGTTGCTGCGGCATGCTTGAGCAAGTAGAAGGGTATAATCAAAAATAAGAGCGAATGCAAAAACACGATCATGCTAGGCAAATCTTGGTTTTTCAAACAGCAGCGGCGGCGGCGGCAGCAGCAGGTGTTGATTCAGGGACAGCGGTACCGCCAAGCCCCTCAAGGCCCTGCTCCTGTCCTCTTGTTCGGCTCCCATATCTCTCAGCGACCAGTTGCTCAAACTTCCTAACTTCGTCCGGCTTGACCTCGTATGTGTATTCCTTCGACGGGTATGTTCTCGCCTTGACCTCATTCTTATATTGCTCAATCGCGCGATGGGCCTCTCCCCAGACGTTGCCATACTTCTTCGCAAATTTTGGCATGTACCGCCCAGGCGGGAAGTTGCCAAGCATATCGACCTGCACAAGAACTTGGCCAGAGCAGCCGGCACCAGCGCCAATACCAATGGTTGGTATGCGTAGTTGAGCGGTGATAATGGAGGCGATCTCTGGAGGGATAGCTTCGAGAACGACACCCCAAGCGCCGGCTTCTTGGACGGCAAGGGCGTCCGTGAGGAGAGCGATGGCAGATGCGGCCGTCTTGCCCTGCACGCGGAAGCCACCAAGCGCATTTTGGCGTTGTGGAGTTAGCCCGACATGAGCTAGCACTGGAATACCAGCGTCGGTGATAGCCTTGATCGTTGGCGCCATTTCTTTGCCGCCTTCGAGTTTGACGGAATGGCTCCGGCCCTTTTTGATCATCTCGATACTGCTGCGGACAGCTTGCTCCGGGTTGACCTCGTAACTGCCCATGGGCAGATCGCCGATGATGAACGCGGTCTTGGTTGCGCGAGCAACAGCCCTTGAGGCAAAGATCATCTCTTCCATGGTCACTTCCGACGTGTCTTCAAGGCCCATGGAGACCATGGCGAGAGAGTCCCCGACCAGGATGAGGTCGATGCCTGCATGGTCAGCGACGTGGGCAGACGGAAAGTCGTATGCCGTCAGCATCGTGATGGGTTCCGACTTCTTGTACATATTCTGGATCGTCTGGAGCGTGACCTTCTTGCGAGGGTTGGCGGGCGGCGCGCCCATGGGGCTGTGAGACGAATGACGCAGTTGCTGATGCTGTGTGCCATTGTGGACGATGGGTGTGAGCTGAGGCCGTGTGGCGGTGGCAGCAGCAGCAGAGAGCTTGTGCACCACAGGCAGCGACGAGGTACTATAGCGACATGCAACTAACGTCTTGGAAGCACGCTCGACACTCTTCGTCAAGGCACGCGACATGTTGAGAGCAGCTGACGGGGCGACGGCGGCGTGGTGGTGGAGCCTTTGATCGATTTTGGGTGCTGTGTGCGGCCGAGACAATACGGATCAAGGATTGGAAGCGCCATTTCGAACCAGGGATGGGCTCTTTTATGGTGATGACTTGGGATCTTTTCTACCGCGTAAAATTGGTGTTGCAGTTGAGGATAGCGGCATAGCGCGACGCTTAAGCCGAGGATTTCAGTGGGCGCCGAATGCGGAATGGAGGCGCTCTTGCACCGCCGGGCCAGCGCAGGAGGGGTACATTGGCACTGCGCCGTGCGGGCACGTGACGCTGCGGAAGATTCGGCATTGGGACACGGTCTCGTCGTCGTTCAAGAAGTGGGCTGGCGTGGGACGAACAGGCTTTTGCTTCGGTGCAGAGCATGCGTGCTAGATGATGTAGTTCTCTAACGTTGTGCCCACGTCCAGAAGCAGGACGCGTGCCTGTGGAGAAAATAAGAGCGAAAGGGACGCCTAGTCACGGCGACGTTCGTGCCGATGCAAATTGAACACGTTGGAATACGACGCAAGACGGATGAGATGACGAGGTTTGGACTCTGATCTTTGAGCGTGAAAGCAGTGCAAGTGCGCGGCTCAAGCGACGACGACACCGACAGGCTGCTCGACGGCTGAGAACCGGTGGACAGCCACGGCGCATGGGAACCCAGCTGTCAGAGCCGTGGGATCTGTGAGAGATGCCGGCTTAGCACGGCACCGCAGGCGCACAGGAGCAGACGCAGCAGAGAGTACCAGAGCTCGTCGCCGCCATTCTCGCATGCGGTGACGCCTCGATTTGGCAAGGCTGAGCCCCGCAGCGATTGGCTTGCGGCTGGCGTCGCTTCGCATCTTCCGGACCAGTCCAGTGACGCCATGTTCACAGGCACGGAGGCAGCTGGCACGCAATCCGCGGCGGTCGTTGGAGCGTGGCGCCGGGTGGGGGAGCGCAGGCGCTGGAAACGGCGGGAAAACTGATCGCTATCCCCAACGCGTGACCCGTTGACTTGTAACTACCACGCTTCGTCTCTCGTCCGCTCTACAGCTTATGCCCTCCACTCCTCTCCCGCACGACATCGCACATCCCTCCGACCCCTTGACTTACACCACCCTGCCAGCATCCTTGCTCCTCATCCACGCTATCAGCACCGACTGCAATCGTCTCCCCACCCCTCAACGGCGTTATCGATTGTGAAAGCGCCAGCGGTTCAGACCAGTCGAAGGAAGTCGGTACGCACGATCCAGCCGTGTACGGCGAAAGCCCACCAGGCGAGCAATTGACACTGCCCATCCAGGACGAGAAAGTCGGGTGCCGGCTCCGCAGAACCTGCTCAGCCAAGCCTCCTTCCTCACTCGCCATCTCCACGTCTTGGAAGTCGGCAGCGTGACTGGGAACGCCCGCAAACAGAAGCGCATCGGCTGGCGCAAAGAGCTATCTTCGCACAACATCGTTGGTGGCACACTTCGAGAGCAAGCACGAAAACCACTCGAGCAGAGAAAAGGAAGCAGAGAGCAAGATGTCAAGCCCGAAACGCCGGATAGAAATGGATGTACGTGCTTGATGTCTTTGCAAATACCTGTCACGCACCGCAATGCCCTCCTCTCACGGCAAGCTCTGTGTTGGAGAGCTGTCAAACCAACGGCCGACGGCTTTGCGCCCGGAACGCTCGGCGCGACAGAGTTAATGAGACAAGAGCTTGCTGCGTTGGAAGTTCAGGACGTCTGATGATACCCAAATCGCTCCGAGAACACACGATGGCATGATGCAAGAGCTGACAATGTCGTTTGCTAGGTCATGAAGTACGTTCAAATGTTCTCTGCAGGACGTAGCAGAAAATACGTGTGACGGATTTTCGCTGCAAGCTCTCATCATGGAGAATCTGTTGATCAACTGTCACTACGAACAAACATCTGCCGACGACTGCTGTCACCAGTCTACGAGCCTGAGCTGACATTGTAACGCACAGGATGCTGATGAGCGACTACGAGGTGACATTAGTCAACGACAACAGTAAGATTGGCACGTTCTTGCTTTCAGCAATGGCTAATTGTTTTCGCAGTGTTTGTTTTCCGACGGTCATCCGTATCGATCTATGACTGACGGAGATGCAGGCAAGAGTTTTATGTGCGATTCAAGGGTCCTGCCGAAAGTACGTCTCGGACACCCAGCTTCGCAGCAAACGTGCCAAGTGAACTGCGAGTATGATGAACGAAACTGACGAGACGCCGCAGCACCCTTCGCAGGTGGCAATTGGAAGATTCATGTCGAGATTCCAGATCAATACCCGTACAAGTCCCCGAGCATTGGCTTCGTAAACCGCATTTTCCATCCCAATATCGATGAGCTGTACGTCTTGACACTCACGAAAATAAATCTTTACAAGAATAAGAAATATTGCGCGAAATGGTGGCTGAGCTTCTTTGTACAGGTCCGGATCTGTTTGTCTCGACGTCATCAATCAGACGTGGTCACCCATGTACGACATGATCAACATCTTTGAGGTCTTCCTCCCACAACTCCTGCGCTACCCGAACCCGACGGACCCGCTGAACGGAGAGGCCGCGGCATTAATGATGCGTGAGCCGAAAGCGTACGACGCAAAGGTCAAGGGCAAGTGCTCCCCTATACTCTCGACGAGAGTACCCATGTTATGGTTTGCTTTTTTTTTATTTATTATTAGTCTGACCACATGTGTGCAGAATACGTCCTTAAATATGCAACGAAGGAGCACGCAGATGAGGCGGGAGAGGACAGCGAGAGCGAGGATGCGATGTCCTCCGTCGGCTCGCTAAGTGATAACGAGGATGAAGATGCTGATGACGAAGTCGCGGGGAATATGGAGGAGGTGTGAAGACAAATGGTTCTGGCCGCACAACATGGCGTTTACTCTTGGCGCAATCACCACTTACACTTTTGGCCCAAGGGCGATCAAGTGGTATCTTGGGGGCATGATTTGAAACTTGGGATGGAGTTGATGGCCTGGCTCAAGACTACACTTCGGCTATCACCGATCAGACACAAGGGCTGTAGTATGTATTGTCTCATTCTTTCAATTGATTCTCAACCCATATTCCGCATTCGCAAATCGTCCATTCTTCCATGACAAGATCCGTTTAATCACGTCTAGTGTCGAGCGTTCCCTCTTTTGCCCCCCCCCCCCACAAACCTATCAGGACGCGATGGGAAACCTCTCGGGAGACGCTCGGAATGCGTTGTTCGTTTTCCAGACCCGACGTTGATGTAGAGCCGTCTCCGTGCGAACCCGGCATGGGATGTCCTCCATGGTGCCGCGTTCGAACCACGCCCTGTCCTTGCAAGAAAGCAGAATGGACAAGACGTCAGCACGCAACTCAAACAGTCGGTTACGAGCACGCTCTGCCCACGAGGGCGCTTGTGCATTTCAACTCTCGTTTGGAAAACTGGCGATGAGCGACTCAAAACGCCGCTCCTGCGCCGGACAAAGCAGCCAGCCAAGTCCCTTCTCTCTCATCATCTCTTCTCTTTTAACTTCCCCGCCTCCCCCCTTATTTTTTTTCCCCCCCTCGCTCGGGGGCCGGGCGCGGACGAGGATATATTGGAAAAGCGTGCTAATTTCTGCCACGTTCGGAGCGGGTGGTGTACACCTCAGTTGGCAACCTCGTCAGCCATGCTAGCCGGTGCTAAGCGTAAGCGTCCAAGCTGAGCAGTCACCATGTCGATGCGGGATCAGAGGCCGCCTCTCGCGCAAGGCTCAAAACGCATGTTCGAATCGAATCGAGTACAGAGACCGCCTGATCAGAAAGTTGGGGAGACGACTTTTTTGGTTCTTTCTATGCCCCGCTTCTTTTTCTTTTGTTTCTGGATTTGGTGTCTTACCGATGTTTGCAGAAAGGTGGGTTGTCCAGTTTTTATTTCTCTTTCCCTCTCTGGATTTTTTTTCTTTCTCTTATTCTCTCTCTCTCTCTCTCCCTCACTCTCTCTTTCTCTAAATATATATTTATAGAATATATCTGCCCTGGTTCTGACACACTGGTCGCAGAACGAAAAGGAATCTGCGGATAGGCGACGTTTATGCACCAGTCATGCAAGCACAAGAAACGGATCGACTATGACTCGCTCGCGCGTAATAACTGTGTACGATATTATATGCAACGCTCGACGCGACGCTCGCGGCGATCTCTGGTTAATGTTTTCCTGGCTGAGCGGGCGACAGGGACGTGTCCCGCGACAAGGAAGACGTCGACAGCGGAGCCTGATTGTGTGTGGAGCGGCCGGCCAGAGTCGAACGGGGCCTTTTCAAGCAGAGCGCGCCCAAAAGAGCCAGCGGGGCGGCGCTTTGACAGTGGGCAGACGTGCGTTTGTGCGGACGCCCACAGCGCGGAGCCCCGCGGGTAGTCGCAGTGGGCAACGTCGTCATCCCCCGGCCGCGGGTCCCGCCCACAGCGCGCCGCAGAAACAGCACGCACGCTGCCGGCCTCCTTGGTCCCGGGAAATGCGAACAACGGTTTGAGCCCTTGGGGTTCTTCGTTTTTTATTTCCCCTCAAAAGGGACGCATAGCACGCAGATCTTATTCCTTTTCTCCGGACGCACCCCTAGACGCTCGCGCGCGTTTAGGGCGCTCGCCGTTCTGTGAGGCTCTGTGGTGCACAGCTAGAACTAGACCTGCGTGCATGAAAAGCGTAGCCGAGCTTCCCCGGCTCGCGTTGGCATATCCTGCGCGTACACTATCCAGCCTGCAATTCATAAGAGCGGGCGACCCGCGTATCGTCCGCAATGTGGGGACTTCGCAGCTCAAGAAATCTCTTTTATCCTGTCATCCGTGTTCTTCTTGCCCCTCGAGTCTCGTTGCTTTCTGCCGCCGATCCGTCGGGCCCGTCATTTTTCTTCCCTTTCTTCTTTCTTCCAGCATGGTCGACAAAGTCGACATCGAGCAGGTTGGCGACACGCGCCATGTAGACGACATCGCTACGCAGACTCACGAGGATCCGCGGAGGGGGACGGGCGTTCACGCTGAGCACATCGATGCTTCCTACTGGTTCACGCCTCATTTCTTGGGCTCCTGCGCCGCCATTGTTTTTGTGGCCAACAGCTTGTTCTTTGGCTACGCCATTCCGGTCAACATTTTGAGCGTCATTGAACAGGATCTTGGTACGGCTTGACTGAAGCACTGACGTGTACGGAGTTTGCTGACGATCTCGCAGGGACGTCGACGGATATCTCTCTCGTTACTCTTATCAACACTTTATGTCAAGGCGTTGTCAATCTGCTTGTTGGATCGATTAGCGATATTGTCGGCCGCCGCTGGTTCTTGATCGGCGGCCAAATCTTTGGAGTCGTCGGCTCAGTCCTAGGAGGCTCTTCGAAGAACGTCCAGATGCTGGTCGGTGCATCCGTATTCACGGGCATTGGAGCGGCTTGCCAGCTGACGTACCCTTTGCTTGTCATGGAGATTGTGCCGAACAAGTACCGCGGCTGGGCCCAGGGTGCTATTACTATGGCCGTCCTTCCAAGTCTGGGGTTCGGACCGATTGTTGGTCGCGCCATCATAGAGAGCAGCAGCTGGCGTTGGACGTACTGGGTGGCTGCAATCATCAACGGGATCGGCCTTGCGCTGCTTTTTGTGTTCTATCACCCTCCAAACTTCTCAGAACTCCAACGTCGGAAATCGGCTTGGCAGCAAGCCAAAGAGATCGACTACTTCGGATTCGTCATTTACGCCGGCAGTGTCATATGTTTGTTGTTGGCGCTCAGTACGTATCGACACAACGTCATGGTCGACACATATCGCTAACTTCACGTTGTAGCATGGGGCGGGCAGCAAGATCCTTGGAGTTCTGCAAAAATTGTAGCCCTTCTTACTGTCGGCTGCGTCGTCCTTTTGGCCTTCTTCGCTTACGGTACGGATGAGTTGTGCCAAGCTTGACGGGTCTGACTAAAACGTCTTTCCAGAAACATTTATGCCTCTTGCTCAGCCGCTACTGCCAGTCTCTCTCTTCAAGATCCGAAATTATAGCATCGCTGTCGTCGTAGGAAGTATAGGCCAGATGACGTATTACGCATTCAACGTCCTGTGGCCTACGCAATCCACATTGCTCTATTCAACCAATGTGATCACCGTTGGTTGGCTTGGAGTAAGTGAAGTCCATAGCGATTGCCTTGCAAGGTGAGAAACTAAAGTCAATCGTAGTGTACGACAGGTGTTGCTCTTGCGGTCGGCGAAATCGCCATGGGTCCTTTGCTAAAACGCATCGGACACATCAAAATCCAGCTGCTTGTTGCTGTTGTTGGACTATGTGTTTTTGGTGGGCTGATGGCGGCAGCGAATGAGCATCGTGAAGGTCTTGCCATAGGAGTAAGCGAATCAAAGTTGAACTCTCGCGACATCGTCCACTTACAATTCGCAGTGCACAATCATGTCCGGCTTCTTCGTGGGCTGGATCGAACTCATCTGTATTGTTATGGCTGGTTTAGTTTGTCCTCCCGAAGAAATCGGTGTGGCGCAGACGTTCTTCAGCTCTACAAGAGCTGTCACGGGCACAGTTGCCAGTAGGTTCCATCTTCTCATCTTGGATGAAAGGAGCTAATCTCTTGCAAAGCTTCTGTGTACCTCGCAATATATGACGGGCGACTTGCCACCAACCTTCCCAAAAAAGTCCTGGAATTTGCGCTGAACGCAGGTTTGCCAAGCTCAAGCTCAACCGCACTTCTAAACTCCTTGGCGAACGACACCACGGCTGCATTCGAGCAGGTGCCAGGAATGAGCGCGAATATCTTGACCGCGATCGGCTCTGGACATAAGAGTGCCTATGCCGCCAGCCTCTCCACCGTTTATCTCAGCAGTCTCGCATTTGGAGGCTCGGCTCTCATTGCTTCATTCTTCGTCACCGACATAAACAAATATTTTACGTCTCATGTCAACAAGACGGTGGCTGGCAGATCAGGGCGCGAAGGTGAAAAGGGCAAGGAGCTTGATGAGCTCAAGAACGACATGTAACATTTGGAATCAAAAGCACTAGCTATGACATACGAAGCGCCGCACAGTAAGCATCTACACTAAGCAGGACTTGTGAAAAGATGTTGGAAGTTTTTTGACACGTAAAAGAAGAGATGCAACAGGTTTGGCCTCAAAGGATCTCAGGTATATCGTAGCACGCGATAGGCACCCCAGATAGTATTCGTGCCTGTAAAACTGCTAACCACTTCTATATATATTATGATATCCACATACCAATTTGTGCCCTCTGTGTGTAGAAGATCGATCTTGATGCCAAGGTCATTCAGCCTCCAAAATTTGCTGCCATTTTGATAAACCAGTACTGAAGACAAGGTCGGGGCTTTGGCCCAGAGAATGGAAACAAAGGCCCCTCGTGCATCTACCGATAGCATGCCACTACTCGGACCTCTATGCTCTCTCGGGGCTCCTCTGGTCCGTCCGCGCCATTGAGGTTGTCGACACCGGTGTGCGGCGTGAACTCGGCTTGGCCAGGAAGGACTTTTGAATCGTAGATCTTCAGAATGTACGCCTCATCCGCCATCTGTCGCTTTATGTAGTACCACTTCTGAGCGTCTACAGGAATCACGCGTAAGCATCGTCATCATCGTCATCCGGCTGGCACGAGACAGACACGGCTACGTACCGTCGTGGTGTACAACAACTCTGGTTCCGAACATGCCCATGTGGACTCCGGTCGACTTCGCCGGCAGCGTCGATCCGTCGCACACGGCCAACGGCTTGCAGGTCACCGGGCCCTTCAGCGGACGCCACACGTTGAGCTGCTGCACCCTCGCGAACTTCTCGAAGACGTCGTCACCCGCCGCCCCCTTGCACATCCGGCGCGAATTGGCAGCGTCCTGGTCGACGTGCGCGCCCGAGGCGACGGGGCGTATCGTCGTGCCGAACTGCAGGCCCTTGATGGCCTTTTCCTGAAAGTGGTTGGTCCCGTACGGCGTGTTCACGTCCGGGTTGGCCGACCGGGTGACGGAGTTCCAGACGAAGACCTCGTCGGCGCCCAACTTCTCCTTCACCATCCTGCTCCCGAGTCAGCTTCAGGGCGAACGCGCCACAGGCCATCGTGTCTGCCGCTTACTCGGCCGTCTCCTCGAGGTACGCCGCGTTCCATTCCGCCTGGGATGCGAGGGAGCCCAGCGTCGCGCTGCGGTTCCTGAGCACGGCGAAGCCTCGCGTCTCGAGCTGTTCCATCAGCGACTTGGCCTTCGCGGGGTCCTCCAGCTCAGGCTTCAAGTCGATGAGTCGCACATCGTGCGCTTCCTGCGGCCACGTCGGCCCAACATCTGGCTCCATGTATCGGGACGCGTCGTGGCCCAGCCTCTCGGGCGGGACTGCAAATCGCATCACACAGGCCGTCATCCTCACGATCTACCAGCCAAAATTCTTTTCGAAGATCGAACGCGGAAAAGCAGAGACGAACGCCTCCGTTCGCCGATCGGGCCTTATATTTCTAGATCTTCTGACTGCCTCAGAATCGGCAACAGCACCAATCGCATCTACGACTTTTTCTTCTCATTCTCGGCGGACCCGTCTCGACTTTTGTCTCGGCCGTGCTTTATGATAGCTTGGTCTTCGCATGTGTAATTCCTGCGCGAAGGGGCACATCCGCTCGGTTGGAATGGATCAGGACGACAAACACCGTCCGAGCCAATAGAAACACTCTCAGAAATCGACAAAATGCAACGTGCCGTCCAGTCCTTGGATAGCACGCGGCCGCGCTTTTGCGCAGGCGAAACAGCGGCTCGCGGGAGCATACAGGCGTCGGACTTCACCTGACGCGGCGCTACTGTAAAACTATCTGTCGGCCGGAAAGCAGGGATTGCATCCAAACTGCTTTTGAGCGACAACGCTGGTTCCCGCGCATGGCGAACCCTAGGCTGATCCTTGATCGGCCGAACTTTCATACCCTTGGTGCGAAGCTCCAAATGAAGCCATGATACGGATATCGCGATTGCAGGTGCAGTGCCTTGTGTACGTACGCTGAAGATATATCTGATCTCGGGTATGGCGGAGTAGCGAGTGAACAGCAAAAAGCGGCGGAAACTCAAATACTCCAGTTATCAACAGCGATTTGTCGTGTTTTCTTTTTTATCTAGACAAAGTCTGGAATAATTTTCTTTTTGCTCAGAGTCGCCGGAACAGAATTCAGAATGTCCCCAGGTAAACTGCTTCCCGAGCCAAGTTTCAAGATCGCCCCTATCCCAAAAGCCCCAGGGGCCAAGTATAATTATGGCGCGGTGGTAGAGGGGCTTGATTTGAATGACATAAGTGGTGCGTTCTGTCATCTTATTTTTGTAATCAAAAGGCACAGGCTGAATATACTCATGTAGATGAGGATGTCAAACATCTCAGCGATGCGATCTGGACACACAAAGTTCTCGTGGTCAGAGGCCAAAAGAATCTTGCCCCTATCAAGCAATGGGAACTTGTGACCAGATTCGATCCGGAGGCACCACAAGTGCATTCTCATGGCGATATGAAAACATTCACTGCAAAGGGTGGTGTTTTGTCCGTAAGTGCTCCATTTTTCACCGGGTGCTCTTCACAAACACTGAAGAGCCCGTGCAGGCCGGTCGTGAAGTTTATGGAATTCCAGGAGCTGAGAATGTTCGGCTCATCGGCAAAGGATTCCAAGGTGAAGACCACTACGGTCTAAAAAACGTAGAAATCAAACGCGGATTGGGACATCACTTCCACGCAGTAGACATACCGGTGGACGAATTCAACGCCGGCCACACACGTTTCCACCGCTGGCACATTGATGCTCCCCTATATGCCCGCGACCCGGCGTGGTTTACCACGCTTCGCTGCATCAAACGGCCAAAGTCACCCAAAATTACGATTCATTGGGATGACGGAACCGGTCAGACTCTCGAGACGGAACCAGGGCTAACGGCGTTCTTCAGCAATGTTCAGACGTATGAGCTGATGACTGAGGAGGAGAAGAAGATGGCAGACCACTCGTGGGTAGAGTACGCACCGTACCCCTATCAGTGGATCGGAGACTGCAAAGGCAACTCCAACGGCCTTGGGCTTGCGAGTCAAGGAAAAGAGAAAAAGATCGAAGACCTAGGAGAGTGGGACCCCAAGGACGTGAAAAGATACCCTATGGTTTGGGTAAATCCCGTCACGGGCGAGAAAGCCTTCATGGTGCACGGTATCTGCGCTTACAAGCTCTTCATCCGCTCTTCTCCTGACGAGGAGCCCACGGTGATTGACGACGTCCTGAAGATCCGGGCTTTCCTGAAGCCGATTCAAGAGAGAGTGCTCAAGCCTGAATACATCTTGCTCCCCAAGGTAGAGGAAGGCGATATCGTCATGTGGGCAAACTACCAAATGTTCCACTCAGCCGTCGACTATCCTATTTCACTCGGATCACGGACGATGCACCAAGCGAACATTGGAGCCAGCAAGGGCCCCGTCGGACCAGTCCCGATCCCGGTGTCTGCTTAGAGCGGCGGATCCGTTCTGATCCTTGTAACTGGTAGAACATGATAGCAATACAGAAACGTCGACCGCGGTTCACAGGTTCCAATGCTAGGGCTACGAGAGGTTCATGATGCGACATTATCTTAGGAAATTCATCAAGCCTGATTGGTTGATACTACTGTAGCTTATCACTAGCGCATGGCGAATGCTTACGCTTGGAGTAAACTACCACAGATTAGGCCTTTTGCTCGGCCGACGGATCACAGCGCAAAATGCTGTGGTGCCGCTAATAATCTGCTTTGCATTACCAATCGGCCTTGGTCACGTACCAGAATGTAATGGTGCTTTTTTATCTACCCGAACAGCCTCAACTGGTAACGATAGGTGATTTGCAGGCCTTTATGCTGTCATGGGAGGTATAACGAGTAAAAGCTTCGGCTTGCCCATTCGTGTCGTGATTGTTCCTAGTTGTCTCTCTTCGTCGCCGTGCGTAAATTATGTCGTCGCATCGAGCCAGATACGCGTGCGCGTCATGTACTCGTCGCAAAGTCAAGTGCTCAAAAACAGTACCATGTACTAATTGCGTCCGAAGGTACCGCCCTTCGATCATCTGCTGTAATAATTGCTGGGCACGAAGAACGTGAAACGCTGACCAGCTGTCGAAAGAGGCGAGCAGGATTCCTGTTCGTCCGAGCTTACCACGCCGCTGCGGTCCCAGTCCCAGCGTGCACATCCCATCGACACGCCTCGTGCAACGGCAGCCGACCAGCAAGAAGTGAACGCTCTTCGCTCGCGGATATTCGAGTTAGAGTCGGAGCTTCAACATAGGCGACTGTCATCCGAAGACAATCGAGGAGATTCCCGACAACAGCCAACTCCGGATAGAGTGGAAGCCAATGCCAACTCATTTGCATATGGCCAAACTCCTGCCTCTGAGAGAGTGGAAGAGGAGAGGCAGCAGGACGACCCTTCCGACCCAGTCATAAAAGACGCAGCGTCGATCCTTGAGTTTTTGGCATGGGGGAGGAGGAAGAATCCGGACTACAACTCGGTGATATCTCCAGAGGCGAGCGCGGACGTTGGACCCTCATCTCGGGATATTGGCGATACTCAGCCCGCGTCTTCATTGCCATCTGACAACGACAACGAAGCACAGCTGGCAGTCTTGCAACTGTTGCTCCCAGAAAAGAAGCAGGTCTTGGAGCTTGTCCGCTACCACGAAGAGAAACTCCTCTGGTACCACTGCTCCTATTTCGCTCCGACGTTTCGAAATCAGGTGAACGTGTTCTACGATCGCTTCGATGGCAGCGTTCAGAGCCCGGGACTCAACCTGCAGTGGCTTGCCCTGTTCTTTGCAGTGATTACCGGCAGCATAACTTGCGCATCGAGCCAGCAGACGGCGACATGGGGCTTCCGGCTCCGCGAGAGGGAAACTCTTTCTAAGAGGTGGTTTCGTGCTGTATATACGTGCTTAAATGCGGCTGAATATGCGGCAAACCAATCTGTGCTGTCTGTCCAAGCCGTTTCTACACTGACCATTTCTGCCCACCTACTCGGCTTCTCGAACACGCACTCGACACATCTTGCCACTGTTATTCGTATAGCCCAAGGTCTTGGCCTGCATCGCATCACAGATCAGTCTCCCGGATCTGCGGTGGATAAGGAGTGCGGACGTCGGCTGTGGTCTCAGCTCTGCTGTCAGGACTGGTTCAGCATTCCATTCTCCGATACCTATCTTATCAATCCTTCTTACTCGATCTCGGATCCTCCGATGAACTGTCACGATAAGGACATGATTCAGCTTCCAGAATCTGAGCCCACAATCACCACCTACTGCCGACTTCTGACTCGCATCGCCTCTATCATGCCTCAGCTGCAAGATGATCTTACTTCGTGCAACACGCCGTTTACGAAGTATGAACAAATAATAAAGTGGGACAAGCAGATGCGAATCTTCTCAACTGAAAGACCGGCCTTTCTCCAAAATGTTCCGATCGACCCTGGGTGGCCCTGTTACATTCCTTGGGCGAGGCGATCACTTGCTATAACTTCCGCTCACAAGATCATCATGATTCACCGGTCATTCCTCTCCGACAGTTTCACGAACTCCGCGTTTTCGTTCACGCGCAGAACATGCCTAGCAGCAGCAAAAACCATCATCAAGGAATACAAATTAGCCGTCAATGAAGACGAGCCAACATTTTGGGTACATCAGGCGTTCTCTGTTGCCGCGTCAATAATCCTCATCTTGGATGTATTACATCGCAGTCCGGCAGAGTTTGAATACGCCGAACACAAGCAACTTGCTGAAGATACCGTGGCGATCTTGCGACAATGTCAGAACAGCATGATCGCCACAAGAGGAATAGAACTCCTATCTGCACTTTTCGACGAGATTCCTAACGTAGGTGATAGCTCGAACAGTCGCAAGCGGCGACACGAAGATTCCCAATCACAACTTGACGCTGTTGAAGACTTCAGGAAACGTGGCCGGCGTTTCAGCGTTTCTACATTTATCAAAACGTTTTGCAATGGAAAGAGACAGAATTATTTGACGGCTCTCAGTAACACCCCTAAAGACTATTCAGGTTATCTTTCGGCCTCTGCTAACTCAGAAGTGGCACTTATGGCGTCAGAAATGGGCTTGATTACGGCTGGCTCCCTTGATTTACGCCCAGGCCAGCATCCGGCTAACGACGCTTCATTTTTTCCACCCGGTCTCGAAGCAGCTACAGCCTTTGATAATCTGCTGTTCTTAGCTAATCATGACTTTTCATGAGAACACCAATGACAAGATATCAAGATTAACTCTCCGACGTGATGAATACCATCATTGATGCGTTGCCAAAACGTTTCCTGTGTACTAGCTCCAATCTAAGAACAATCTGGCACAGCACTTTCTAAGTTTTCCCCAAAAGCTGCAAAATAGCAGACGATGTCGATTCGGTTGCATCAATTAAGGGCTGATGACCACTCTCCACTATTTTTACCCAAGCCGGTCCACCCAGAAGTTTGCTGATATCCTCAGATCTCTGAAGTGGACTAATAATGTCCATGTCTCCAGCGACTAAAACAGTTGGACAAGTGATTTTCGAGTAGTCAGGGTCGACGTGAGATGGATCGACAACCATCTCACATGTTCGTGCGTACCCCTCCGGATCAGAGGCGGCGACAGCCCGCCGTACTTCTTCGAAGTGTTCGGGAGGGACGGCGCGCTGTTCTGGCGTCGGAAAATTACCAAGGGCCGATTTCTCCGCTGTGAACTCGATGCCATGCTTGCGTGTATTCGCAGCTACGTCGAGCATGCGTTGCCGCACTGCTGGTACGTGAGCTGCGGATCGGCCGACGCCGAGGAGCGCGAGTCCTGCGACGCTGGACGGGTACTTTGCAGCGTAGTGGAGGGCAACCATGGTTCCGAGTGAGTGACCGATGAAGACGATCTGAATTTTGGAAATCTGCAGTCGGTCATCATGTCCTCCCTTGTGTATTCTCTGTGTTGTTCTTGCGATGCTTACCTTTCCTCCTTTCGAGTTGCCATTACCATCTGTTTGCAAAAATGTGACAAGATCGTGTAAGTCGGAGACATGGCCGGATATCGAAAGCGGTTCAGTTCTTGAAGTCAGAGGTGTTTGCCCAAAGCCCTGAAAGTCGACGAGGATGATGTTGTTTTCCTTTGGAAGATATGGAACCAGAGGCTTGAAAGTATTTACAGAACCACCTAGACCATGAAGACAAATCACGAGTTTTCCGTTCGGATCACCAGTCTGCAGATAGTGTGTTCTCGTGTTGCTGGATGTGTTGAAAAATTTGGACTTTAACAAAGGCGTGGCCATGGTTGGAAATATGCCCGAAAAACCTGCTTCGCTCCTTGAATATCTGCAACGAATGCAGCGCAAGGAGCAGTGATGATATTATGCAGTAGTTGCATCTCGGGTCAAGTCAATCCTGTTCCTATACTTTGCGTCATATTTGCAAACCCGACCCCTCGGCCGAGAGATCAAATGCTTCAACACCAAATCCGTCCAAAGATCAAAGTCGGTTCGGCCGAGGCTTGGTCTCGCCATCAGTGAGACACAAAATTGCGCCACTGGACGATTCTAGCGCAAAAGATAGCTGCTTTGGCTTCAGTTATATTTGCAGTTTAATATGCATAGCCGCTACCCTTCAAGTAAAGCGATGCACGTACTAATCTCATCAATAATTTAGATGTCATATTCTATGGTTCAAGGCATCCCTAGCTCTGCAAAATGACCATCACCGCTATTGTCACGGAAGATCCTACTCAGCTCCCCGTTCTACAGAGGGTGAAGGTTGAGCTTCCCCATGGCACCACCACCAAGGGCCGACTGGTTCCTATCGAGCACGCACCCGGAAGTAAAGTTGACTTCGGAGCGCTAGTTTATGGGATTGACCTAAACAACTTCACCAAAGCCGACTTCGAATTCATTTCTGATGCTCTTCACAAACACAAACTCTTGGTGTTCAAAGAGCAGCCTGAGATGTTGAAGCCTCAACAACAATATCTTCTAACATCCAGCTTTGACCCCGATGAAAAGACTGGAGGTTTTGCGCACGGCGTAGACCCATTCCTGACATCTTACAATGGAGTCGACATCTACGGTATTCCAAAACGTCCTGCCATACCAGTCCAACCGCAAGTGCACATTCTGGGTCGAGGTCAACTACCCGAGAACCACTACGGGTTTCCCCCGGATTTTGAGATACAGGGCATAGATCACGAAGAGTTCCATCTGCCACCTCATATTCCTTCTGAAGAAAGAGAGGCAGGGGCAAGCAGATTCTACCAGTGGCACTTTGACGGTTCGCTTTACAACATTCCTCCCCCTCGTGTTGGATGTCTTCTTGCAGTTCGTACACCCAAGGGCCCAGATGTAACTGTAAGGTGGGATGATGGCACAGGCACAGAGATGAAGATTGCGCCTGGTGCCACTGCAATGGTAGCAGGTTCCAAAGCCTTAGAGTTGCTAGATGAGGAGACAAGGAGGCTTGTAATGCATAGCAGGATTGAATATGCCCCACATGCATTTGTTTGGATGTCAACAGCACGCAGCACACGACTAGGGCATCTAATCGAAACAGAGGGGTTGGAGAAGCCACTCGATCAGCTTCCCCCGTGGGACCCAGAAAAAATTTGCATTTATCCAATGGTCTGGACGAACCCAAAAACGGGAGAAAAGTCGCTGCAAGTGCATGGCCAAGGTGCTTTCAAGCTGTATCTGAAGGATATTCCGGACGGAGAAGAGAAGATTGTGGACGATCTCAAAGAAGTCCGAGCTTTCATGCACAAGTAAGTGTGGATCTATCCGTCATTTGATCTACGTGCATTCAATCTTTTGTTAACTGCTTTCAAAAGGCTCATGCGACCTGTGCTGTCTCCTGAATACATATACGCTCACCGACATGAGGAGCAGGACGTCATTCTCTGGTACAACAGAGCTTTGTGGCACAGCATCGTAGGTACCCTCTTTTTCTTCAAATGATAAAATGGGCAAAAATGACGCTGACCCGTGGTTTTTACTTGCAGACTGAGTTTCCTAAGTCGTACGGACCGAGAGTAATGCATCAATGCAACGTCGCTGCCAGCGACCACCCAACCATGTAAGGTCATGGCGAGATATTTGCAATAGGCATTTGGATGGGCAATAGGGCAGTAAAAAATTAATGGCATTAGAGAAAGTTATCGCAGCGCTTAAATTAAAGACCAAGCATTGAACCACTTTTACTACGTGATTTCGCCGCCATCCTATAGCCCCAAATTATAAATTACAGCGAACTTCGAGAAATCTCTGAAATCTCTGTTGTGAACTGTAAGTATATGGTTTGAGAATAAAGCCCCAGATACTTGAGCATCTTCAAGATGATCTGAAAGTGATTCACTTTGCATTAGAGATATTAGCTTGTGTAGCTTCATTTAAGTATAATCAGTCGTTTTGCTCTCAATTGACGAAAGACGCTGAGCTTAATAGCTTTACAATATTCAAATGATTCAGGAGTGCTCGTTGGTAGCTAGCTTATTGAAGTCCCAAACAACGAGTAGGTTTATTCTAAAAGAATTTCGACTGAAAGAGCAGTAGCTAATGACATCTTTTTTCGTATATAAAATAATCCAAGAATTGGCCAGTCAAACAATAGTAGTATCATGATCCAGAACATCCAATATGCAAATGAAAGGCAAATAAGTTTATTCAAGCTGGAAGAATGTGTGTGATATGACGAGGTCCGCCATCGGAAATGGTTCCCGACTATCGCATTTTCGGCCGAATTTCTGCAAAGCACTATCGTCATCCCTTTGGTATCCGTCAAGCCCGCTGTCAAAAGTCTTGATATCTATCTCTTTATCGCTCGGATTCCTGCTTCCTTATAACCCCGTCCTCTTGGCGCTTGGTCTGGACGCTCTTCTGAAGAGACATATCGTTTGATAAGGCTCTCTATCATGGATGGGATGTGGAACAGCCCGCCCTTAAGCCTAATCGAGATCTACGCCAAACATTTCTCAATTGATAACCTCAAATAATGGACGTGCTATTTCAAACCAGTGATCTCGCCTGTCTGAAGGACAGAGACAGCCTGATCACGTCTGTTCTCGCGCAGACCAAATCCTTGACACGCCGGGTGAGATCAGCCTCGCCGTAGGCCTTCCCCAACTCTATCGTTTTTTAATAGCCAACCTTTACCTAATCAATTGTTGGACCACAATCATGTTCACAAAAGGCGGCCTGAGGGGTTTTGCCCGCAAGGCTAAGCTTGCCGTCACAACGAAGCAGGGCTTCAAAAATGCCATTGAGGTCCAGACTTCGGACTTTGCGCCATCAAGCTATGGATTCATCTGGTCGAACGCTCATATGGACCCAACGCCACCGAAGGAGCGTACTTGGACCTGGTTCCATTACTTCGCTCTCTGGTACTCGTACAACTTTACTTCCGGAGCATGGGCAACTGCTTCGTCTCTCTTAAGCTTGAACGTGAATTGGTGGCAGGCAATTCTGGCTTGTTTGGTGGCCTCTATTATTAGCGCGGCTGCAACTTGTTTGAATTCCAGGCAGTCATCAGTCTACCACATTGGGTTCCCCACCCTTCAACGAGTATCTTTCGGTGCGTACATTTTTGCAGTCTGTACATTTTAGACAGCGACTAACTCGATCTTTTCAGGCCTCTATGGCTCTCTGTTTCCTGTTTTCACGAGAGCTGTTGTGGCGATCCTGTGGATTGGTGTCACGGTTTACCAGAGCTCCTTGTTTCTTGATGTTGCCTTCAGGTATGATATGACACCACATTCTCTGGATAAAAATTTAACAACCTCACAGATGCGTCTTCGGAAGCGCATGGTATAACATGCCCAACACGTTTCCCGCAAACGCGTCGATAACTACAAGAAAGTTCGTCTCATGTCTAATAATATGGCTTGGTTCCTATCCTGTCATGGCCCTTAAGATTCACAAAATGCGACATTTGTGGAGCTTGAAGGCCATTGTTGTGCCACCAGTAACTATCGGATTCTTCATTTATTGCATGGCAGCGGGAAGCAAGGGTGCTACGTCGTATGCAGCAACCCCACATCCTGCTCATGGTTCCAATTTAGGATGGGCTTTCGTATACAGTGTTCAAGCTGTCATTGGCAGTTTTTCACCGTTGATTGCTTCGAATCCAGACATCGCCAGGTATGCAAGAAGCCCGAGGGCAACCTTGTGGTCCCAGTTCTTCACCATAATTTTCTGGAAGACCGTGATCTGCATGATTGGAATATTTGGCACCAATGCAATTGCCTATAAATACGGCAAGACCTACTGGAACATGTGGGACATCTGCAGTGTCATCCTTGACCACCACTGGAACGGAGGTGTCCGCTTTGCCATCTTTCTTTTCGCAATCATCATGGCGACGTCCGAGCAAATCAAAAATCTCTCGGCCAATCTCATCTCGTTTGGAGCGGATTCAGCGTGCCTGCTTCCGAAATACCTTAACATCAACCGTGGTATGATTCTAGGCTTGACCGTGGGATTTATTATCCAACCCTGGCATATCCTTGCGACCGCTAAAAGCTTCCTAACCTTCTTGACCGGATACAGTATTTTCCTAGGAGCAATTCCTTCAATCGCTGTTACAGACTATTTCCTGCGAAAGGGAAATGTGGACGTTTTGTCGTTGTATACGGCCAGGAAAGGTATGTCGCACTAATCCACCACTTCTTACTTCTTACTATTGCGATCTAACAAAATTCTGCGACAGATTACTGGTACAGAGCTGGAGTCAACTGGAAGGCTTATGCGGCATACTTTATGGCAATTTGGCCTCTCTGCCCTGGGCTGGCATATCAATTCAACAAAAGTTATAACATTGCCCAGGGCTGGATTCATCTATATCAGTTTGGTTGGCTCTTTGCTGTCTTCTCATCGGCATTCATCTATACTATACTCTCATATATTTTCAAAGACGCTCACATGTTTGAGGCTCAGAAGAGCCCTTTCGAATCGTTCGCAGAAAGTCAAAGAGAACTTCTTGATAAGGAAGCGGAGGTTGTGACGATCACTGGAGAAGACGTCTCAGAAAACAGTCAACACGATGTGGAGAAAGAGCTCAGCAAGAATCCAGGTCTTGTTACTGTCACTTGATTTCTTAGTTCGAATAGCGGCGATGTGGGAAGATATATCAGAAAGATGTCCAATTATAATTCTATTCCCTTAAGAATGACTCTACGATGGTACTTGATACGGAAAATCGTACTTGTATCTTAAGCAATGATACGGACCATGTTATGCTTTATACATGCTTCAAATATGATTTGGATGATTATTTCGGATATTAAGAAGGTCTCTACTTGGTTTTAATCGCTGGATCGGTATTTAACTTCTTGAATATGAGGTCAATGACATCTCTTGAACAAAAGCTTAAAAGGATAGTTGGAATGCACAAGTAATATTGAACAAGGGATCACAATAGCTCTAAAGCAAGAAATGAACTATTTACACAAAGTGCGTAGACACTTATGAAAATATATGTCTTATCAGTAACGCTGGCGATTTATCTACTTTCATTAATGTCTCTACGTGCCTCTGAGAGGGAAAATTGGAAGCAGTACAACGACTTAGATTTTTCCAATAAGACAAAAACATGGGTTTTATTGATACTCTCACGCAAGGTGTTAGCCACAGTCGGCCACAAATACAGAGTACTCTAGAATAAGTCCGATTTAGATATAGGGACTAAGATTAACATCTAGTAAGCGATAAGAATGTGGCAGAAAGTAAGAATCTCACGTATCCTGATCAACAGCTCACTTGATTTTTAACCTGGAAAATGTGTAAACTTCAGACAACGGAGAGCAAACCATGGATACGATCAATGTAACTTATCTAGATGAATAGAAATATTTATCCATGCTATGAGGAGTGCAAAACTCCTCAAAAGTAAAGGCCGTCAGCGCTAGAACTATATTTCGCGATCTTGGGTGCTAGCCAACTAATGCAATTCCTTTATAGTGTAATCAAAGGGACATAACAAATACCGCTGAGCCTAACCTCATGTCTATCTGGAGATTGACTTCATCATATGGTAGACTCCCAGATATCTAAATATACGTCAAGTTCTGAATCTGAAATAATGAAGTCAAGTAGAGACTGGGCTCCGTGAGACGTTTGCTGTGACGAGCTGCAGAAGTCGTAACACAGAGAGCCCACTTGACCGGAGAAGAATAGTTTCAGAGCCATTTTGAAAATGACATTGATTTCAGATCCGAAATCTTCTGGGAATTTTGACTGTCATAATTCCAAAGCTGATAAAGCTCCTGGAAATGCATCAAAAGTGTTTGGTATCCGCTTTACGTCAGCCTGAAATTTGAGATTAGCATAAAAGCACAAGGCACTGAACCGAAAAGCCATGGTCTGACATACATATTGAGTGCCAGGTTTCAAATTCAAGTACTGCTCATCCAAATGCGGGATGAACAGCGTAACTAACAACCAGTTCCTCGCCCGTTTTAAAGCACTGCAGACCTGAAGTCAGAACTCCGTAGCAAAGAAAGCGCTTTGAAACTCAAGAGATGCAGCCCGTTTCTTTTCGTTCGACGTTCATCGGTGCTAATCCGATATTTGAAAAGGTGGCATCGGGCATCACAAAACTCACATTCCACAGAACGCCCACGCTCTCGTCCAGGCTTGGACTCCAGCAGTTGTGCAAGTAGCAAAACACGCTTTCGGTCTCCTTGAGCTTCAGCCGTCGCCTTAGAAAGCGCACCACGAAGCTGAACGGGTGGTGCGCCGACACGGTGGACTTGACCTGCTTTGGGGGCAGGGTTGGCGCCGAGCCGATGGGACGAAAATGCACCGTGACTACACAACACGCGATCAGCAACAGCACCGACTCTGGATCGTCGTCTCGGAGGCAGCCTCTGGAACATGGCTCTGCGGCCGAAAATGATGAAGAGATGCTTGGTGCGGCGGGCCGGTTGCGCCATACCTTTTCGCTCTCCGTCTTGCTCCCTTCCGGCGTCCCTCAGTGCGCTCCGCGCGTCCTTTGGCAGACTCGTCAAGACAACGGACGCCGTCATCGTAAGTGGGATTTCTACATCTTCGGAGCGGTCTTCTTCCACAGGACTCGCATCCAGAGGTGGAGGGGGCGAGTGTGTCGCGGCTTCGGAGTGCGATGACATGACAGTCCAGAAACGGTACGATAAGAAATCACGGAATCCGAAGACAGGATTGTCATAAAATGCGTCTAAGTCTAGGTATATTAGAAAAAATTAGAAACCGTTTTGTTGTTTCGGCCTTTTCTTTGTGCTACTTTAGAAACAGTGAGCTTTGTTGTAGTGCCTAACTTAAGTTACACAACGATGAAGTGAATGACTGAGGCCGCGATTCCCCACATGCTTGCATTGCATTTCTCCATCTTTAGTCTGTTGACACGAAAGGCACACTGAGGCAATCGTCGTGCTAGGTCATATAAGTTACGAAGGCAGACGAATTCTCGTATGATGGCGTATTTACTGACTTACGGGTTATAAATTTTCCATCCTTAGCTGACAATGAAGAAACTTTTCGTGACAAGGAGTTACAATACTTCCCAAAGTAGCATTGGTCAGTGATGGTTGGAGAAATAGAATATGTACGAAGCAAGTGACTGAAAAAAAAATCCCAATACAAAATTCGCCGCCGCTTCAAGTGGAGAGAGATGTTCTTGGTCCATTTGACATGGAGGTTGAAAAAATAATCTACAAACAGGACGTCCTTGAATTCTTAGTGTGACTCCAGTTATGTGGTCGTCTCATACATATATTCTGGATATCCTAGGGATAATCGTAGATCCTTTGAAGTAATGTTCTTGAATTAGAAATTCTCCAGCCTCGTAGAAGCAAACTCGACTTTAGCAACACGGGTGACAACTGAATTGACGACGCTTAATCGAAACAAAAGTCAAATCTCCTTATTCCTTGCAAGTCGTTTGGCAATCATTATATTGAAGCCCTTACAGAACAAAGAGTGAACCAGAAGACAGAATATTTTTCATACACATGTATTCGCTATTCACAAAACTATGCTATAATGCTTAACATTGAAAAAAGGGTAGTCGAGCAAGCTGGCTTCCAAAAGCTGGCAAAAAACACCCATGTGATGCGAACCCCCTAGGTATCATGCTAATGCTGTGACTACTCGAAGAAGAAAAGGGTCCTGATTAAGTCCTGTCAGAAAGCTACGCAGTTGCGCTAATATTGTCTTGCGCAGGAAGACCATATTGCTTTTTGTACAGCTCAGAGTTGCTAAAATCATGCAGCACTTTCGGTCTCCTCCGACTTTTTTGTCCTCCAAGACACCATCAAAATGCGTTGTAGTAGAAGCTCAAGCTCAGCTCATCTCGTTCACTTCGTGAATTTTTGTATTAGCATAACGGTATTATGAGAAGCCTGAACGTTGCGTTGCCGCTCACTCATCTTTCAGAGGTCGGACCAAAAGGCTGAGCAAGTCGTCCAACTCCTTCCAATTGCTGTCATCCATAGCGAATTTGCGGTGCTGACGTGACACGACATGCTGTCAAGGCTTAGTCATTGCTCAACTCAGGTGCCGAATTGGTAGCATACCTCATCAAAGTCTCGAAATTTGACTCTGCAATTCTCACAGTAGCCAGGCTTCATCTCCTTTTCAACGATTTTCTTCTTTCTTGCTGGTGCGGCATGTTGCGCACTATCCTTTCTTGGAGCCTCGCTCGTATCGTCCTCTTCCTTGATATTAGCTAGTGGATCCTGAGCCTTGCGCTTTTGACCACGTCCTCCGTTGTTGATGGCAGCACGGAGGTCATTGTTCAGGTACGGGTTGACCGAGTTGTTACGCTCCAACACCTGACGTTGTAAACGGTTCAGTTCTTTTGTAGATCCGGCTTTGCCACCAGGAGCAGCTGCTGTTGAAGAAATCATCTGAGACCGAATGGCAGAGGTGGCATTGCTTTGCTGGACACCCGATGCAACAGGTTCTCCGCCCGCAAAACGCGGGTGCTGACGTAGACTGGCTTGAGCAGAGCCAAAGAGTGGCAGGTTATCAGTACTGCCCCTTTTTACGGGAATTGTCTTTGGCGGGTCCATCGGCGGCCTCTTCTCATCCGCCTGTACACTTGTTTCGCGTTGACGACGCTGTGCGAGATTGTTGTTCTCCGCCAGAGCAGTTCTCTCCTCCAAAGCTGGAGTCTTCTCTCGCGCGGTAGCTGCACGCGTTCGAGGTGCCTTGTCTTGGTCAGGTGCTGGTGCAGGCCGCTCATATCTTGCGCTCGGATCATCCAAGAATGGACACCTCCCAGGCGCATTCACGCGAAGCTGTGGCCATTTGCCTTGCTCTTTGGTTGCTGGCTTGGAGTAGTCGCGAACCATGATAGGCTTGGTCATTTCGTCCATGTCGTGGACATAAATATAGTATCCTCGGAACGCCGTCATATCTGCAGCCCAATCCATGCTTGCCTGTCCATATTCCTTTTCCTTCTGCAGCATCTGGCTCAGCTGCGCTTGCTGGTTTGCTTTGCTCTGAGTGACAGCCGAACTACGATACGGGGCGACCGGGGCTTCACCAGTCTCGGCGTTGAACATTGTGTTGAGCATGCGTTGTAATTTCTCCAATCCCCAGACCTTGATCCCCATCTCTTTTGCGCGTAATAAGATGTCGTTTGGGTGCAAACTATTCCATGTTAGTGACGCTCACTTCTATTGATTCATCACGTACGCTGTGGTGCCAGCCTTTTTCAGGTACACAGGATTAACAGTCCCGTCACGACCAGCCTTGGGTGGGCTTCGACCTGCCGAACTCGAAGCCGTCGCTTCATTAGGGACAGAACGCGTTGTAACAACATGGGTGACTGTCTTTGAGAAAAATATCTCTTCGCGCTAGATCCATCCTTGTTCAGCATGTGTTCAAGAGGAAACGACACTTGGCCTGGGCGGGTAACCACTCCAGAAGAACAGTTGGAGTACCGCTATACGGATAATGAGATTCGAAAACTGCCTCTACTTACCGAACCAAGAAGCTGGAGCTGCTTCCCAATCTTATGTCTAGTCTCATCCGGCACATTATCGTAGTAAAAAACCATCTGCGGGAAGAGCTTCTTATAATGCCTCTGCCACTGCCGAATCTCATTCAGATTCTCCTGCGTGGCTTGCTGCAAGGTTTTACCCGTCGCTTTTGAACTCGTTTTGCGCGTCGTCACAGCACTCGCGGTTCCCGTCGTACTCTGAACCTTCCGTCCCACCAGGGCGCGACGACTGTCCGCGTTTTCGGCCTCCACAATCTGCTTCTTCGTCGGCGGCTGCAGCTGCTTCTCGTACACAGCAGCATCTGGGCGCGGTCGCTTCGACCCAGGAGCTGCGGGCTCCCGGAAAGGCGAATTGGCCGCATTAGGCAGATTGCCTAATGGCACTCGTCGACTCGCCATATTAGTATGGGGCGAGCTGTGCAGCGGTGGAGGGAGCAGAGCTGCCATGTAGAAGCTCTGCGTGAACGTGAAATGCGAGGCGGGGATTGGCCTGTCAACACGCGACCAAGCTACCTCATTCACTGGTCGCGCGTCGTGTCCGTCTCAGGCACCAATAGCAGGGCTAGAACTGGAGAGACATGACTTGGGGCCACAGACATACAAACACACGCTAAGCACACAGAGGAAGAGGAACTGGATGCCGGGATGGAGGATGGCGTGGTGTATGGAAAGTGTTTGTGCGAGTCTGTTGTGGTTTGGAGCGAGCGACCCATGGGTGTGTTGACATCTAGTAGGCTCGAGCGCACGCTGGCCCCACTTTTCTGCTCATGCCCGCAGCAACCGCGACGAAGTTTACGGCGTTCAACTTTGCTGTGTAGCCAGAATTCGTGCCGACGATTGGAGAAGGCAAATGTATGTACAGCATTCTCTGATCCGCAATGCTCGCGCAGAGCCCTAGCTGCGTAATGACGGTTTTGAGCAGTTCATTCTCCAACAGTCCAGGCTTTGACGACGACATCGCACAGAAGAAGTACTTCATGATAGCATAACCTCTCATGTAAGTCTTTACGAACGATTTCTCGGCTCCCAGAGCTGTTTCTTGCATGTCTGAATCAGCCCATCTCGATTGCTCGTGGCGACCCGGCTAATGCACAGTATGCCTTGCATCATGCTGCTTCTGCAAAATCTCTTCGAAGTCGGATCCTCGGTAACTGAAATGAACTATGCTAGACATAAAAGCTGTGACTACTGCACAACTTGTTTCCAAGCCTGCTGTATTTGGGCAATTTGGACCACTTCGAGAGATCGAGCTGGTTCTTATCCTGCTTACATTGGATTTGGAAGCATTGCTAAGTAACATCCCACGAACTCCAGTCACTCTAAACCTGATAGCATGTTCTACGGTGATCCCAAAGACTCGTAGAAGAAGCTCCAGAGGAACATCTTAGCGTATCGTATGCAGGACCCATTCAGCTTTTCCGTAGCATGGCACGCTTCAGTCTGTCCAGATAATGCAAGCCGCATAACACCGCAACTGCCAATCAAGAACCGTTTCAAGGTAGCCAGACAGTTGAGCACGTATGTTTCAAAGCACATCGTTCTACAATTCTTCTCATCTCGGAGGAATTCTCACTGAAGCCAATTACTGAGTGGACAAGGACCGTGGAATGCGGACGTCGTTCTTACACGCATCCGTTCAGAAAGATTGCGACAATCTCGACATTGAACATAAGCAGGAGGAACAAGGCAGAGAAAACGCCAATACACCTCACGCGATATTAGTAAGCCGTTGGAAACTCACAGCGCGATCTTCGCTATCAGTCGTTGGCCAGCCGAAGTTCGAGTCCTTGGGAAATCAGGTGAGGACGTTGTGAGACAGAAAATACACCTGTATGAGCCGCCTAGATTTTGTGTTTTCCAGAAGCATAAAGGATGACCGCTCATATCGTGATCGTTTTCATAGATCGGATCTATATGGAATCTGAATGCGCCCATTTGTTCCACTAAGGAGCACTATTCGAGAAGATAGCGTGGTTGGAGTTCGGCTTTCTTCGTGCGACCATGAGCAGAATACCGCAGAAAGGTTGCAGTAGGGAGCCTGCCCAGTCGGAATGCGATCGAGAGCATGTTCACAATTTTCTTGCTGTCGCATGATCAAACCGCTTCTGTATTTTCTGTGAAGGGGATATTTGCCATCATGAGGATGGAAAATCAAGGACGATGTGCTCGTTGAGCGCGCAATGTCGTCTCACTGTGGTAACTCTATTTGTGTATTTTGAATTCGTCACCCCGTATGTCCGCATAGACCCATTACTTTGCAGCAAAAGATTGCTACATCCAATACGCCCAACACCATGCCAAGTTCAAATTTGCCACACGCTCTTGGACGAATTCGACTTTCCAGACATTCGCGTTCCTTAGAGCCTCTCGGTCGAGATTTCGCCCACGACTGGCTTCAGCATCTCAGGCACGAGGACACTTGCGTCTCCCACAAAGAACCAGTCTCCCTTCATCATTCCGCTTTCGGGTGCGTCGTTCACGTCTGTGTTCACGACCGCAACGCGTGCTCCTTTTCCCCTCGCACGTTGGACGTAACCGGCCGCCGGGTAAACCCTTGCGCTTGTACCAATGACCATAATCATATCGATTTTGTCTGCCTTCGTGATCCACTCATCCACAGCGCGGATCGTCTTTTCGGGCAGCATTTCGCCGAACCATACAACCCCAGGTCGCAGCAGACCTTTCTCGCATTGTGGACAGTGTGGTAGATCTTTCAACGTGAGCTTAGGAATCGCCACCTTCTCATCGGCGATGTCGAGTTCTTCGCCTTCTGTCACGACTGCACTGGTACCAGAGGAAGTACCATTGGTGTGACGCGCTTCATTCGTGGTGGGATCTATTTCCTTGCCGGATTTTGTTGTTGGAATTGCCAGAGAGGGCACAATGGGGTCGACGAAGTTGTCCTGCTCTGTATACTTGCAGTAAAAATCCGTGCATTTGATATCGAACAGGCTGCCATGTAATAGCTGTAGCGAATTGCGCGGGTGTCCCGCTCTTTGCGACAGCCCTATCTCAAATCAGCGTACGAGCCCAGCTACGGCGTTGCCACCCAATGGAGATGTACTTGCCATCTACATTCTGGCTCAAACATGTGAATCCTTCCGCACCCCTCTTCTTTGCAAGCTCCGCCAATGCGTAGTGCGCCCTGTTTGGTTTCGCTTTCAACGCCTGGTGCCTTCTGTACGAATAGAACTGCCACACCAGCCCAGGATCCGCATCGAAAGCCTCTGGTGTAGCAAGGTCCATGGCATCATGTGTTCGCCACAGGCCTCCGGCACCGCGAAACGTAGGCAGCCCAGAGGAAGCGGACAGCCCCGCACCTAGGAGAGCGAGGATACGTTTCGAGGACAAAAGGTGTGCGTGGAAAGATTCCATGTCGGCGCTCAAGGTCGTGGCCATAGTGCGCCGAGGGGCGGTGTGGGGGAGTCTGAAAGGCAGCCTGCTGGCTTTGTTGTATGGTGGAGGGACGGGAACAAGCTTGTGCAAGACGACGGACGAGGGGCCTTAAGAATGAGCTATAGAATAGAAAGGCAGCACGATTGCGTGTCGTGCGGATAGCCGTGCCATGTGTCTTTCTGCAGCGTGTTCTTGTCGCAGCAAGAAGGGCGCAAGTAAGAGCGGCGATGTATCGTGCAGCTCAGTCATGTTACGTAGGTGGGTTGAAGCTCTTCTCTCCGAGAAAGTGGCGCTAATCCCTGAGCCTTCTGAGGGCTCACCAAAACGGCAAGTCTGTCCTCCTCCAGCTTCAATTCCGCACTCGTGACCGTGGGAACTATCACTCTTGAACCCGTTGTCCTTCTCTTCATCGAAGCATGTCATGGCTTGCATGCCGTGCCGTACGCTCTTTTCAGAGAGGTAGCTTTCGTTCTCTGCACCAGCACCAGCACCAGCACCAGCGATGGCAGCAGTCGCGTCAATATGCTGCGCTCGCCGCCGCGGAGCTTCAGTTTGGCCAGCCTTTGCACGAGACGCACCCCCATCTGCTGAAGGCTGGAGAGAGTATGAAAACGCTGTGGCAATCCAGCAAGGTTCAAATGCTGACGGATCTCAGTTACGCCTGGAATCACAGCCGTTGAGTACTACCACCGCCGCCAGAAACTTGCCGAGCTTCTCCCGGTCAATTCAGTAGCGATCCTCGCTGCCGGCGATGTCAAATATCGCTCAGGTTCTTCAGCCGTCTTCTACGACTTTCATCAGGACCCGGACTTCTTGTATCTGACTGGTTCGCTTCAATCGCCAGCCCATATTCGCTGCTATCAATGGCTGACACATTACCAGGCTTTCTGGAACCGGAAGCGCTTGCCGTAATAGGTAAGCAAACTTGTCCGTCTATTTCTCCACGTGATTGAGTGATTGAGATTTGGGCAGCAAAGAAAGGGAAAAGTGCTTCGGATGTCATCTTTCATCTGTTTGTGAGACCAAAGAACGCTGCTGATGAGCAGTGGGAGGGGGCTCGGTCGGGTGTGCAGGCGGCCCTGGATGTCTTCAATGCCGACGAGGTACATCACATCTCCCATAGAAGTTGCGGTAACTAAATCACCGCATAGGCCGGCGACATAAATCGCGTAGACAGAGAACTGCCAAAACTTCTTCAGGGCGTTGAGAAGGTCTACACAGACCTGCCTCGTAGCTTCGCCCCCAGAACTGCCTTCTCGCGTTACTTGTCTGGTCTAGCATTACGGCCCGACGATGGTATAGCTAAGGCGATATCTGGATTGACCGTCAGGCCTCTCCGGCCGCTTCTGAATCGGCTCCGTGTCCGCAAAAGTGAGGCCGAGATCTCACTAATGCGGAGTGTAGGCAAAGCGTCTGGACGGGCCATCACACGAGCCATGCGACAAACTTGGACGAGCGAGAAGAAGCTCGCCGCGAACCTCGAATTCAACTTTATGGAAGAAGCTATGGATGGTGTGGGCTATGTCCCTGTGGTTGCAGGCGGCGTCAACGCTCTAAACATACACTACACGCGCAACGACTGCCTGCTCGAGTATGTCCATCTTCTCTGTAGTCTAGAGAATAAATCTGACAGCATTCAGGACGAACGACTTGATCCTCATCGACGCGGGAGCTCAGCATGGCGGGTACATAACAGATATCTCACGCACGTGGCCTAACAATGGAATCTTCGCACCTGCCCAGAAGGACCTGTATCTTGCCGTACTTTCAGTGCAACGCCACGCCGTCTCGCAATGTCGTGCCAATGCCAATCTAACGTTAGACAAGATCCACGAAAATGCAGAGAGAATGCTCAAGGAGAATTTGAAAGATCTTGGATTCGACGTATCAGGCAACGTAAGCCTATCGCACACATGAAGAGGTGCAGGAATCTGCAATTCGCTAACACCTATCTCTTCTGCAGGCAATGGGCATCCTTTTCCCTCACCATATCGGTCACTACATTGGCCTCGACGTCCACGACAGCCCTGGCTTTCCTCGAACGGAGACGCTGGAAAGGGGGATGTGTGTCACCATTGAACCGTGCGTGCTAGTCCCTTGCCTTGTGTCTGATATATATCACTTAAGTGGCTTGAGTTTCTTACTGACACGGTGGTGGTGCAGGGGCGTTTATGTGCCGGCTCACGACCCAAGCGAGAGATGGCCAAAGCACTTCCGTGGAATGGGTATCAGGATCGAGGACAGCGTGTGCGTCGACAGCGAGAGCCCGTTCATACTCAGCACGGAGGCGGTGAAGGAGGTACGTTGTGTTGAATCTTGATTCATGCGTTTGAGCGGAGGACGCTGGGGAAGCCAAGGCAGGGTGGACGCTGGCTAATTGACCCTGATCTGCACAGGTCGAAGACATCGAAGCGCTACGCCGATAAGTTATCGACGCATCCTCATCATGCACGTTGTGCTGCGGCAGTACACGTGGCAGCCGGGTTCTCGGTCATCTATTGGTTGTGGAAGAAGAAACGCAAACGAAATCACCGTCTGACTCGAAATATCGGACGAGGCAGATCAAACGGGACCCGGGCGGCGGGGTGGAGAGAGACCTTTGAGACGAGCTTGAACACATGGCTGGAAACAGATCTTCGCATTGATCTATGCCCAGATGAAGCTGGCGCGTCTAGTACGTCACGTGTAAGATACTGATTGTAGGAGAACCCTAAATGTGAGCCAGCAAGAGAAAGAGCAAGTAAAGACGTGCGTTTAGATTTTCCGGTACGGAGCGCCTTCCATTCGGAAGGACGTATTCGTTCGCTACGAATTTCGCATTCACGATTCCAGATCTCGAATCACTGCCAATGGGTCGGCAACGGTCCCGGTACCTGCGGCCCAGGGCTGGTTGTCGACTCTGCAAGGAGGCCATGCACACCACGCAGATGTGCTTGTTTCTACCACGACGTTGCAGTACTACGTCACTTTCGAATCTATCCCCCTCCCTAATAAACCACCCCCCCCCCCCCCCCCCCTTCTTCTTCGCTTATCGTTAATCACGGCAGCCACGGCCGCATCTTAGCCAAGAATTGCATCTGAAAGGAGCGGAAGGGGGGGAAAAGAAGATCGTGTCAAGGCCGGTAACAGCACATAAAGCGAGCTAGTGCGGGCAGCTACGGGAGGGAAAGGAGACGGGGGGGGGGGGGGGGAGGGGGGGGGAGGGGGGAGGGGGGGGGGGGGGGCGAACGGAGCATTACGAAGGATGGTCGGCGATGGCACTCGAACGAGGATAGAACATAATATAGATAGGTCGAGGTGGGGGTTGGACTGGAAGCCAGCAAGCGAACCTGCTCTTCTCGTGCTGCCGAGGGGACGGTGGAGGAGTTGATTTGGCCATCACTGCACGCGCGTGGCACGATTCAGCGTACGTCCACGCAACGCAGCAGAGGAAAGGAGAAAGAATGAAAGAGGAGAAAGAGAAAAGTTCATGCTCTGGCCCGGGTGCAAGGCCAAATCACCGTCATCCGGCCAATAAAATCGTACACATCAAAGCAGCAGGGTGAATATCAACGCTAGCGACCGTAGTGTCGGAGGAGGCCACCTGGTCAACCCGGTCGGGGCGACCAACCAGCCGACTCGAAGGCATCGTCATTTGAAGGGGGTCGAGACGTGGCTGGAGACAGCAGCAGAGGCGGAGTAGCAGCCGTGATGGTCGTGGTCAGGTCGAGGAGGGGAAAGCCAGAGCCATGCTGTCAAAGCTACGACCATGTTGGAAGAGGGTCGATTTGCTTTCGAAAAGCCCACCCGCGCCCCCGCACGTCGACACGGACCGCATGACAACGGTGCGGCGATCTGATGCGGAACCCGACGGTGCTCATCGCAGCTCCGACCGTCCGGTCTGGCCGCAGATCCATATCCCGAAAAGCGATGTCGTCGTCGTTCCGGCCACGTTCGAGAGACGCAGATGATTCGAGCCAGCCAGTGACGACAAGAGGGCGGACCGCAAGGCAGAACGGTCGCTCCGCAGCTGCGCGAAAGCTGTGACGGCCGGATTGGCCTTGGCCTCCTCGAGCCAGAATCGACGTCTTCTCTCCGTCCACGCCGGCCGGTCTCCTCGGTACCGCGTTTGTCTGTCTCAGAGCAGCGCTACGGCGTGAAGCTTGGTGACCTTGTCGGCGTGGTCACACGGACGAACTCGCCACCGCGTGCACCGTCCATCTTCACCGCCTCATCTCCGACCGACAAGGCTAGCGGACCCGACCCAACGGGTCGCGGGTTGCTCGAGTCAGGTTTTGAGGATCGAGGAGAGCGGACCGAGAGGATTGAGAAGGAAAAGAGCAAAGCCCTGTGGATGGCAAGTGCCGAAGGCACGCGGACCTCCGAGGGGGGGGGGAAAGGTCGCTGCCGCAGCTGGCCAAAGTAGCGTCGGAAACGCGCTGGGTGATGTTTAGGCGCGCAAGGTTGCGAACTTCGACGCAGCAGTGTTTGCAGCTTGTGGGAAGGTCAGCGAAGAATGCAAGCGGAGCTTTGCTCGCATGCGGAACACACGATTCAGTTTAGTGCGACGAGGTCGGCGGGAGGCGCATGAGCCAGAGCGCTACCTGCCTTTCATTGGTCCAGACCACGTTATTACAGCGCAAGAGAACTGGTCGGGGAGGTTTTGCTGGATCGAGGGAGGGGAGGGAGGGGTGGAAGGACGCTGGGTGGTGATAATCGCAGAGTGCATTACCCGTGAATGGACGCGAGCAAAGACAGGCAAAGGGCGATCGCGGGTTAGGAAATGGCCATCGACAAAGCCGCACAGGCGTGTTTTCTCTCGCTCTCTCTCTCTCTCTCTCTCTCTCTGCGCGTCTCCCCTATTCGTGCCTGTGCAGAGCGGGCCAGGACTCTCGCTATATACTTCATTTCATGCAGGACATCAACATAGCCGACAGGCGAGATGAAAGGTCTCACAGCAGGAGCCGATTCCGAACGGCAGGCAAGGGAACAGTCGTTATGGTTATGGCGAGGTGCAGACAGACACAGCAAAGCATCCCGCACGGTATGAGCCACGGCATGCCGAAGCGTCCATGCGTTTGCTGTCCATGGGCTATGACACAATGTATAAGCTGTACGTAAGCGCCGAAATGAGCCCGTCCACAGGCTGCCTCAGACGTTGCAAGATCCGCAGTGCGATCGCCGTGTCAACGCACGCGAAATGCCAGCCCTGAACGTCTCACAAACGCACGATCGAAACCTTCCGAGCAGCAATCATGCCAGTGCTGGCCATCGACGGCTAAGCGAACCCACGCACAGAGCCTGTCCAAATCTCGTGTAGCGGGGGAGGAGCGAGCACGCACCGCAAGGATGGATGTGCACGAGGGGCCCATCCACCACTCAGCACCGCTGCCACCGCACGTCGCTGCCGTCAGCAGCAAAGGCGTCCTCGTGTGCAGAACGATGCGGACAAGGCGGCTCAACGTGCATTGCAAACGAGCCGAGTGCGAGTCCCAACGCACAAACAGACCAAAGAGCCGCTGCGGATGTTCGGAAGAGCACGTGTGATACGACTCTGCCGCTGTCGGGAGACGCACCCGTCACGACACAGACGCACCGGAATGTCCCTTTCGAGGCATGTTCCAGAACGATTCTCGAACCTTTCCGATCAGACGCGTCGCCGCGGCCGGGCGTGGGAGCAATCCGCCAAGAGCCGCAAAAGTCTTTTTGAGTGGAGCCCGTGGCGCCCAAACTTTTGGCCTGTGGCGGGCCGTGCATTGGACGGAGCCGGCCACGCCGCCACCACGAGCCTCGGCAATCTTGGATTTCTGCATCGAGCACGCACCCAAAGGGCAGAAGAAGAAAAGGGAAAAAGAAGGAAAAAAAAGTGAGGTTGTGCGCTCCGAGAACATGGGTACCAGTGAGTGAGGCACGACCGGGGGCCGAAGCAGACCTCGTTCGGAAAGGGCCATGTTGGCTGCCTTTGTCCTCTATTGTGTCTTGCCGTCAACGCAGGGCGAAGAAGGGTTCGCGCGATCCAGTCATGAAATGATGTAGCACAGTGCGCTTTTTGATAGGCCCTGGAGAGAGGGCCGAAGGCTGCGGTCAAGCTTCTTGCATGTGCGTAAGGCTGGCGCGAGCCGGAGCACGCCAAAAGAAATTTCCTTTTTTTTTTTGCCCCTTCTTTTCTTGACTACGCGAGACCGAATTTCCGGTCGCGGCGGGCGAGGCGCCGAAAAAAGGTGGTCGCAAGAGCGTGCGAGCGCGAGAGCAGAGACGCTCGCTCAACCGGCCGGACGCACCGTTGGCAATCACGACAAGATGCCGTCAAGCGCAGACGTGAGAGCTGAAACAGCATGCAGAGCACGTTCGGGACTGGCGACGGGATGCCTTGCCTGGCCGGGGTGTGCCGTGCTCTTGCAAAACGTGGAGGACAAGGCCAGCAGCATATGCACGCCGTGGAAGATCCCCCTTCAACTCGAAGCGTGCCCTGCGCGGCCCCAGCCCATATTTCATCGACAGCTACCAGGGGCTTACTCGTCTGCTGCAGGAGCAGAAGGCGTTTCGCAGGGAAGAAGCAAGACGCGATGAACGGACGACCGCTCAGGGAAGCGGTGCATTGTGGCCTGAGAGCAAGACGGCACGATGCCATCGACCACTGCGACATGCCGCTGAGGTAAGCCAGATTGGAACGGCGTGGGGCGCAACACTCTTTATGACTGCGTAGTGTCTGAGTCGGCACTGTGCTCGCCGCTGGTTGGTGTGGGGGGGTTTGGTGGGCTGGAAGGGAGCGGGCAGCATATCGCGTCACCGCACTCCAAGCGCCTTCCTGGCGCTCTCCACAACCTTAGCGGGCCTAAAAGAAGGAGAGCACGGCGGAGAAGAGACGGACGGGGAATAAGAAAAGGGGAAACTAGATGAGACAAAAGAGAAAAACAGTACGACAAAGACCAGCAGGACAACGGGTGATCTGGCATGCACAGCGAGACGAGTCCAATGAGCATGGAAGTTGGGTTGCAGGTCAGCTGTGGGAAGCGAGGCAGACCCGAGCGACTGGGTACGTCCAAGGAGCGAAGAAAACGCCACGGCTGCGAGGCACAGAACTGCTGGGGCTTGGGCGAGCGCAGGTGAGGACTGGACGGAAAAAGCAAAAGCCATCAACGACAAGAGAAAACTTTGCGAGATGATCAACGACCGCAAGGACGAGGACGGGCTGAGGTGTGGACAGCGGCGTCACGAGCGGTGGGCTGCAACCACTCCCAGGCCCACAGCAGGCGCTCGGCGCTGGAGTTTGTTTGGGAGTAGTGGTGATGCGCGTGGTATGCCCAGCGCAAACAGTAGCGGACCTGTATTTTTGTAAAGAGTACGTGTGTAATGAGGGGCATGAGGGGGGCACCTCCAGGGCGCATGGGCTGCGCACAGTATGACCTTGCTGTCATTGCAGCTGCTATCACACTCACTCCTGGGTACTACTTTGCGCGCTGACAGCGTCCCAATACCGTGCTTTTGCGACGAGGGGCGACACGATGATGATGATGGACAGCTGCACATCATGTCGCGACTTGGTTGGGGCCCACGGGCACGGACAGCCACTGGCGCAAAGGCGGGCGGCGGGCGGCGGGCCAATGGCAGGGCCGCACATCTCATCGACCGGAGCAGCATGACCCTGTGGCTGCATCGGACGTCTTTCTACTCTGATGCTCCAACGGTGCCCGCCGAAGAGAATTGCTCCGAGCTGAGCGTTCGTGTGCTGGCGCGCCCGGCGGGCTCGTGTACGTGTACGTGCACGCGGTCGGAGAAGGATGGAGAGCGAGGGCGAGACAGGAAGGGAGGGACAGAGAGATAGAGAGACATGGGTGGAGGGAGGGAGCGAGGCATCGAGGGACAAAGTCTCCGTGAATCTGCATGCATCGAAGGACGATGCGAGATATCCGTTTTCTGGGGGCCCTGCGATATGTGTGAACTGGAGCACAATGGCCATGTCGTGGGCACAATCGCATCCGGCGCCGGACAGACACGTCGAGCCCAAACCGCCGGACAGATGGCCGTCCACCTTCTTCTTCTTCTTCCTCCTCCTCCTCCTCCTCCTCCTCCTGCTCCTCAGCCTCCGCCCCGCTCGAGTTTGGTAGCAAAGGGCCGTGCACGTCCATCACGAACTCACATAAGATAAAAAGGAAAGGGAAGATGGTAAGAAAGTCAATCCGCTAGCGCCGCCCAAACACCGAGTGTCCCGACGCGCAAAACGAAAGCGTGGCCTTTTTTTTTGGTTCCCCGCGCGTGCGTGCGCCGACGAAACGGACGACGTGGTGGTGATGGTGGTGGTGGTGGTGGTCGTGCATTGGGCATCGCTCCAGGCACCATTTGTGCTACGTGCAAAAGGCAGAAGCAAAAATACCATGCACGCACGCACGCACGCACGCACACGCGCGCCCGCACGTTCAAACGCTCGACGACGCACACGGTCAGGCACCGCAGCTCGTCCGCGCAGCAAACGCACCGTCCCCCCCCCCTTTCCCCCCGGCCCCCTCCCTTCTCTCTCTCGCCAAAAAAAGAGAATGGGCAACCAGCAGATCGCGGCAGAACGAAGGCGAATCGCCAAGGGGAGGGGTGTTCGAGGTCAGAGGCGAGAAGAGCAGAGCGGTATCAGCCATGGCCGCGTACAGTAGCGCCCGTCTGCTCCGCTCCGAGCGGCGGCGCCCCCCCCCTCCGGTGCCCTGCCTGTACTGTGTCGGTTTTGTTTCTCAGCCGTGCAGAGACGGGTCGAGGAAAAGAAAAAGAAGGAGAAGGTTCATCGTTATTAAACTGAAGATGAAATGAATTGCTCCGAGCCAATTCTTCCGGTGCTCCTTCTCGCTTGTTTGTTTTCTTGCTTTTTCATTTTATATATATATATATGTGTGTGTGTGTCTGTATGTCTATGTATACATGTGGATGTATATATGTATATATACGTCTCGAGCACGCCCACTTCGCTTCGTCCGTTGCCCTTCACGCTCGCACGGCGCCGCTACTTCTGCTTAGCTCCCAGACCTTCTTCTGCTCTTTGTATCAAAACCCGCCAGCCAAGGGAAAAAAAAAGAGGCTAAGGGGACCAGAGGGAAGAGGAAAAAAAACCGAGGGTTTATGTTGGTCATTTTTTCCACTCTCTCACTTCAGGTCTCTTTTCACCAACTTGGGCCTCGCCTTTTTTTTTCCTTTCCTTTGCTGCCAGCGCGGGAACGTCGTCCCTCCCCTCCCCTCCCCTCCCCCTGCTAACGCTGCTGCTGTCGTTCCCTCGTTCGCCTCTTCCTTAGAACAAATAGCTTTGGCCCGGCCATCGCTCGTTCGCGCGCGCGATCATTCCATCACCGTCTCGACAGGACCTGCCTTAACCTGATCCCGCCTCTCTCAGCCCGTTCGCTTTCTCCGAACAAACACCTGCCCCTCCCCTCCCCCCCACTCACTGCCCACCTCGCCCCCCCTCCACACGTCGCGATCCGTCTTGAATCTTAACTCTGCTGCATTCGAATCCTCGCAGCCCGTCTGCAAGCTCCATCCTTGCAGCGCCCTTTTCCACTCCGTCGGTCTTCTGCTCTCTGCAGAACAAAACCCGTCGACCGCCCCATTGGTACTCTTTTTCTTTGCGACTGGGCTCCCGCTTCCACCTTGATCTTTTGACCCGTATCACCTGGTTTTTTTCCCCCAGCGAGCCAACCTGGCCGTTTAGGAAGACCTGCCGCCAGAAGCGCTCCCCTCCCTCCGGCGGGCAGTGGCCCATTCTCAATCATTTTTCCGCTTTTACGGCCTCTGCTGCAGCTCTGCCCATTTTTTTTTTCTCCCCTTTCTATTTATCTCTCGCTCGCGCGCTCTCTGCACCGCCTTTTTCACCATACCCCACGCTCGCGATTCTGCCCTGGATCCGGCTACCTTGACGGTGCCTTTGGTCGCCACACTCGTCACAAGTCAAGGACTGAGAAAGGCCCCGTCGGCAAACAGATCGCGCGGGAAGGATTTCCTTTGAGAAGTAAAATAAAATCAAGAACGACACAGAGAGACGGAGAGAAGAAGAAAGACGACAGACCCAAGCAAGATCGCCAGAAAGCAACGCCGGGCGAACGAGAGGAACGAGGCCTTGGTTGACTCGCGACCAAGCATCCGGCGCCGCAGCTCAGAATCCTCTACACGCACACGTTCCAAGCGGCTAGACATGTTGGCGTGTGACGGCTGCTCCTGCCCGTGATTCTCCTTTCTTCTTTCTTCCTTTTGTTGTCCTCTCCCCTGTTGTTCCTTCCCTTGCCAGAGCGGGCGACGCCGCCGTTGCACAGGAACTTAGTCGCCCTCAGTGCCTGCGGTCGCCAGCACCGGCAGTGAAAGAGGCTTCCAATGGGCAATTCGAATGGGAAGCCCGTCGTCTTCACAGACCAAGGTACCGTGCCTCCAACCTCTTTGCTTCGCTCTTCTCCCCTTCTGATTTGCGTCCCGGCCCTTCCCTTCACGTACTCGCGGCCCTTCGATTCCCCCGCTCCCACCTTCGTGTCACCCCCCGCAGTCGTCAGCAGACAGCTAACATGTGTACGTCCAGTCAACCTCAATCACTTCCGCCTGTTGCGGGTGGTGGGCAAAGGCGCGTTTGGAAAGGTTCGCATCGTCGAACGCAAGGACAATGGCGACCAGTTCGCGCTGAAATACATCCGGAAGGACGAGGGTTCGTATGCTCGGCTTGATGTGCGCCATCGCACCTGCAGACACGGCCAACTGACGAGCGATGCAGTGGTGCGGTCAGAAAGCGTGCGCAATATAATACGGGAACGCCGGATGCTCGAGCACCTGCGACACCCTTTTCTCTGCAATTTGCGCTACAGTTTCCAAGACATAGAATATCTGTACGAGAGACCCCGTGCTGAGAAATGCGCGCCGGCAACGGCCGGTGTTGTGCCCGTCATGGAAGGTCCGCGCTGACTGTCGTTCCAGTTATCTTGTTGTAGATCTAATGACCGGCGGCGATCTTCGATTTCACATCTCGCGCAAAACCTTCACAGAAGAAGCGGTGCAGTTCTGGATCGCGGAGCTCGGATGTGCGCTACGATACATTCATTCCCAAGGCATAGTACACAGGGATGTCAAACCGGATAACGTGCTCCTCGACCAGGACGGCCACGTGCATCTTGCCGACTTTGTACGCCCTTCCCCCTCTTTATTTTCCTTGTCCCTTCCCTCTTTTTTTTTTGGCGCGTCCAGAGCGAATGGCTGACTGGAAGTTGCATAGAACGTCGCTTCGGATTTCAAGCCTGATAAGCCGCTGACGAGCAAGTCCGGCACGCTAGCCTACCTCGCGCCCGAGGTCTACGAGGGCAAGGGCTACTCATGTGAGGTGGACTGGTGGTCACTCGGTGTGGTATTCTACGAATGCATATACAACAAGGTGCGTTTGTCTCTTCTTCAAAACGAAAAAAAAAAAAAAAAAAAAAAAAAAAAAAACTCTTGGGCACTCTGCTCCGGTAGCCTGTCTGACTAACGTGCTGCAGCGACCTTTTGAGGGTCACAACCACGAGACTCTAGGCCAAAAGATCATGCGGGCTGAACCCGCGTTTCCCCAAACCAATCCTCCCATCAGCAACCCGTGCCTTCACGCCATATCTTCGCTGCTTGAAAAAGACAAGCGGCTAAGAATAGGCGCTGCGGGGTTTGAGACGTTCACTGACAACCCTTTCTTCCGACCCATCGACTTCGCAGCGTTGGAGAGGAAGGAGATCGAGCCCGTCTTCCGACCATCAAGCGAAAAGACGAACTTCGACGCAACGTACGATCTAGAAGAGCTTCTTCTCGAAGAAGCACCGCTCGAGGCAAGAGCCAGGCGTCAGAAGCCACGCGAACAGCTGAAGGAAGACGCCACGGAGCAAGAGATCCGAGCAGAAGAACTGCACAAGATGATCGAAACACTTTTCGAGCCGTTCGACTATACGCTGATGTCGCCCGAAGACGCCAAAGCCCGATCCGATGAGGCCGGGCGCACAACGCCAACGGGCCCCCAGTCCGTCGAACAATACCAACGGCCGAGGACATCCCATCGGGATAACCCCCCTCAACAGGAAGAGACTGGATTGCGTATACTGACTCCGCCCGGCACGTTTGCAAATCGATCGCGGTCGTCGACGCACAGCCCGAACGGCTCTCCACCGATGCCGACCGTGCCGATGGACTTTCAATTCGCGAGTCGCGAGCGTGAGGACCGAGAGCGCCGCGAACGACAGGAGGAGCGTGAGCGCAGTTACGGCATCCCCAACACAGAGTCGGCCATTCCGCGCTCCATTCCGGACGAGTATCATGACTACCTTAAGGACAGCAAGACCAATCCACATCACCAGCTTCACTACCAGCAGCAGCAGCTAGACCCCTCTGCTATGGCACCGGCTCAGAACGTCAGCGCCAACCCGAACAGGAGACGAAGGCAGACGACTGCTGGCGCGAGCGCAGGTCAACCGCGCAGCGTCAGCGCTGGAGGCGCCGCTAGCTCGGCGGCGTATAACGCTCGCGAAGAAGAGCCACCTCTGCCCATGAGCAGCGACGAGAGGGATCTCAAGCGGCCCAGTGGCATGCTTGGCTTCCTGTCGAGGAAGAAAGGGCGGGACCGCAGCCCCAAGGCGAGAGAGAGAGGCGTCCTAGGCAAGGAAGGAGCGAGGCAGATCATCGGCTGAGCAGAGAGCCTCAACCCTGTCTTCCCGACGCAAAACCGAGAGTAAACTTGGCCATCGCCACCGCCGCTACGGACTACGAAGTACGACAATGCCTGCCATTATTCCTCACACACATACGCAGTCACCTCACCGCCTCTCTCTCTCTCTCTCTCTCTCTCTCTCTCTCTCTCTCTATCTCTCACTTACCCTCACTCCCACGCGCACACAGAGTCTCTATTCTCCACGCCTTCTTAATGTTCTGTAGACGGAACTATAGCTACAGGTTGCTTCTTTAGGACCGCTACTACCACTACTACTACTGCTGCTGCTGCAGGAGAGTGAAGCGTGGAATCTCGCGCCGTACAGCGGCAGCAATCATTCGAATATCTCCGGATAAGTCCCAGGCCGATAACTTGTTGGCCTTTTACCATCTCGTCACTCATGCTTATGGTCACCATCTGCCACTAAACTCATATATCACAAGAGCGGAAACCAGGAAAGATGATAAAAAGATGAAAAGAGAATGGACAAAGTCGCAAAGGATAGATCGGTGACCGAGAGGGGGTAGCAGCATCGACGCCACTAATCTGCACACGTGCAAGTGGCGAAGTGGCGATACAACACGTGTTCTGAAACATCACATAACGACCTGTGAATTCTGCATCTACTTGTGTACGCATTCATTCCCCCCTCCTGTGGCTCCTTACCTGGTTGATGAAACGCATTGGGGAACAAATTGGAGGTGACGCTCGTTTTCGTTTCGCTCGGATACAGTACATTTTACACACACGTTTTGTTGTAAAGAGAAAAATTCCACACTCTCGAGATACACCATAGATCATTTGGTTTTTGTTTCGGACGCGCTTGACGAAGAGCTTATAGTGAGGTTAATTGGGCATGTTCTTAGCGGAACGTAGAGGAATGGGGAGCAGTATAGCGCAAAACTCTTGATACAACATTCAAATTGAGAGCCGAGCCTACTCTATTTTTTTTTCTTCTTTTGTCCTCCTTTCCCTTGAAACTAGTAATCAGAAAGTCGGACCAAAAGAAAGTTTCTCGTCCCCGTCCACACCATGGACTGACTCATTGTTTACGAGTTAAGAGGGGGGGGGGGGGGGGTTCTGCAAGATGCCAGGCTGACCATTATTAGGCGGCCCCAGCACGACGCATCTAACTTACGTCGTTGAACGAGGACCGGCACGCACCTTTCCACGGATCTCTCCGTAGAGCGGGAGAAAGAAAAGAAAGAAAAAAAAAGAAAAAGAAAAGAAAAACAGAGAAGGAAGAGCCTCTTTCCTCTTCTTCGACCCAGCCTTGGTCGTCGATCCACGCTTTTTTTCGCCTCGCTGCTGCAACCGGGGGCGCTTCTCACCAACGTCTAGCCTTGACCAACCTCCCCGCCCGCGCCAGTCAGTTTCTGCACTGTTTCCTGTCCGTTTGTAACAACTCTGATTTCGGGGGAAGGAAGGGGTTGTGGTTGTTATAGTTTTTGTTGGAAGGGCCGCAAACGCAGGGGTGGGGGGG